>NC_056751.1:532524398-532604398 GCF_019279795.1 Protopterus annectens | reverse complement strand
ACTACATGAAGGTACAACTTTGTTAATACTGTGTGTATAGGTCTTGCATTTGCGCTACATCGCGTAGCCAACTGGGCATTGTGATTGCCTGCTATTATGTAAAATAATCCTCAGCTGCAAACCTGACAGCAATAAAAAGAAAGGCTTCAAAACTCAGATCACGGATAGAAGTTCCAGAGGAGTGAAGAATTTGTTATACAGGAGATCAGAGGAACTGGTTTGCGCAGGAGAGGCCTGCTAATCTTCATAATCTGGCCTGAGAACACAAACCATATTTTACCATGAAAGCACTCAGCCACCTTTACTTTAATACCACTGATGTACATTCTAAATTTCAGAGAGCCCTGGATGGGGTGAGTTGGCTTTAAAAGAAGCAGCCTGCTTTTATCTGCAAGTTGAAAAGACATTTGCTTTATAAAAAGACTGCCAACTTCTCAATTTCTGCTAGGTGAAATCAGCCTGAATTTTACTTGTCTTGAAAATAAAGGAGTTTTAGTAAAAAAGACAAATGTACTACCCCAATTACTTTCCACTACACCCACACACACATTACATATATTACAGACATACACACATATATATATATATATATATATATATATATATATATATATATATATATATATATATATATATATATATATATATATATATAACACACACACACACACACACACACACACACACACACACACACATTTACAGAAAACACACATACACCTGTATACATATACAATACACTCAGAAAAAACTACAAACAGTATGCTTCCTAAACTAATCTCCCCACGTATCAGCCAGACTCCAAATCACATGTACATTCACTTAGTATGAACCTATAAGAATCTTGACTAGTGGATGGGGGATCGTAGGTTTGTCCCGGGGATTACTTCCGTGTCACTATTAGACAGAGGCACAGTAAACTAAACTTTAAAAAGGGCATAGTATACTCAAATCAAGGGGTGGCGTAAGCCAAACACAATCGGGCTAGGCTTATAAATGCCCCAGGGCAGATAGCCTAGTATGAACCTATGAACCTATTTTATGCAACTGCATAGACATATCTTGAATGTGTGTGTGTGTGTGTATATATATATATATATATATATATATATATATATATATATATATATATATATATACACACACACACACACACACACACACACACACAATCTATAATACACACATGCACACAAATTAAGTGCATACATACACCCCACCACCAGTCCTATTCTTATTCATACCCATATTACTATCAGAAACTTGTTGTGTCTTTCAGCTTTTCCTGGTTAGGGGTCGCCACAGCGGAACTCCGGTTCACTAATGATTGGTAATTGATCTTTACGTGCAGAGTTACCAGCCCTGATGCACAACCTTCAACAAAGGTACGCCCATTCACGCATGTCTCCACGCAGAAGATGCTCTACTGGAGAATAAAACCGGAGAGCGCCTGACTGTGAGGCGACAACGCTACCATTACTATCAGAAACTAAAGTATATTTTTACACACACAGAAGTGCTACAGTATACAATACTCTGGCAGACTGAAGAACAAAGTTGTGAAGAAGTGCCTGGGACAGTACTTGAAGCTAATGCCAAGGAGAAGAAAAAAAAACGGTTATCTTAGCTATTTGCTCAACCACCGCCAAGCACTTCTTGCATAATATGCATATACAGCACACACGCAGCAAAACAAATCTGTAAGAATACTAACAAACCAGGTCACAGGCACTGGATTTTCTCAAACATGGCAGTATTTCTCACTGCTTGCATTCTAAACAGATAGAAATGCGATCTGACAGGAGAGAGACTAGTGTCATGCACTATGGGCAGCACTTAGCTTCTTTAAAAATAAAAAAAAAAATAAAAAAAATTCCCTAAGCAATTCTAAAAATAAGACCATGTCTGCCTTTTGCCTCCATTAAGGAGATCAGGGTTAGACAAAAATAAGAATTGCAATAAGTTTGTTGCTAGCAAGTCTGGACTATGTGCCTGTTTCACTTTCTGTTTAGGGAGGTACTTTAAAACATCTGACAAGCACTCAATAAAACTAGATTTCTTGACAGATGCCAACCTTACAGCATGCATTCAGTTTTGCTAACACAAACTCTATATTGCTAATAGTTAAAAAATGAAAAACTCCACATTCCAATATAGGCAGTTAATATTACAGAGTTGCATCCTTTCTATAATTGCTTTACTATAGTATAGCACCCAAAACAAGTTAGCACTTCGCAATTTCTTCCATCTCCCCATTTTCCTACTTATTACATAGCTATACTTTGCAATTTTTATTGCTTCACTGCCACACATTATGGATAACATGCACTGTTTTTTTTCCTAGAAACATTTTGCTTTGTTTCAGAAAGCAAGTCTCTTTACCTGCATGACATAATGGAAAGGAGACCGTACACTTCTGTGGTCTTCAGCAGCCCATCCATTAACTCTTTATATGAAAAGGGATAAGTTATATTGCAACAGTACACAAACTGGTTACATATATTCCAATTTTTTTGGCCACCAAAGTGTTGGATTTGTAAATATATATAAAAAGAACCAAGAGGTAAACTCAAAGCAGCTTACCAGCTCTATGAAGCAACCACTGTCAGCACAGATGAACAAGCTTCTAGACTGCCTACTAATGCTGACACCTACAACTTTGGGGAGGGTCTGGAAAATTGGCCAAAAAACATTAACTTTGGATACTTTAAATCATCAATTAGCATAATCTGTACAAAATATTTATATTTACGATGAAGTAACCAATAATTAGCATAAAACAAGAAAAACCAAGGTGGGTAAAAACCAATAAATCCAAGTAGGTAGGATAAAAACAGGAACAAAGTTGAAACAAGTTCCTAGGATTTATTCAACACTCCAAACACATAAGAAATCCAAAAAACAGCCAGTACAGTCCACAGAGCGAACTCCCATTAACGCTTTTCGAAAATACTGCGTTTTCGTATTCAAAACATGCACTTCCTCAGATCAATGACTAGTTCTCCTTGGCAACTTTTTATACCATAATCAACTGAATAATTAATTAACCAACAAATTTAAAGTTTGTTGAAACCAATAAACAGTTCACCTCATATTTGTTTTGATTAATAGCAAAGCCCCATTATGCTTTATCCTTAAGTCATTTCTTAAAATAACAAAGTGCTTGAATCTTTATTTCTCACTTAAATTAAAATCATAAAAACTTTTTGTGTATAGAAGGTATAACAACTTATTCATGAAATATATAAGAATAAAAATAAATATATGTATAGTTCCTTAGATCATAAAGCCATCTAGTGGTCATTTAAAATACTACAATTTAATTCATAGCAGCATTATAACTAATGTAGACCACTGACAATTTGTTAAAAATTTATTAAAAATCTATGTAAAATGTGTTAAAAATGTGTATTCCACCCTCAGAATTATTAATAAATAATTTTAAACTGTTAAATTCTACAATTAATACCTTCTCTAATAAATTTTATACTTTTTAATTCATGAACAGTTCCAATACATTTAAAACTAGTTAAATAACCCAAATTAAAATGTGTGGAAAAACACAAGAAGTTGTAAGGGAATATGAACAGTTTATAAAAAATTATAAATGTTGTGAGAGTTACAAGGAAAATCCCTCACAGTTTAGCTGCCCTTAACTTAAGTAGAGGTAAAATACTAGTGTACTCATTTAGTCCTGACGGGTTATATGATTCAAGTGTCATTTGCCACCATAACTCTCTATACTCCAGTTTTTCCTCCCAAGGCCCTCCTCTAATGTCTTTATCTGTGTGTTCAATAACTGAAAATAAAAATCCCGCTTGGTGACATTCTTTACTATGTTTGTACAAAGCATTAGTTTCTTTCCCATTTTTGATGTCATTAAAATGTTCAACACTAAACTTGTGAATCCACAGAAACTATAATCGAACAGAAAGGTTGTCCAGACAAGCCAAGGTTTCCAAGCAAAGTAACGTAGTTTATTTGCAAAAGATAAAACACGTTTTCGCTTCTGTTACACAGAAGCTTCTTCAGCATACCAACAACCACAAGCTCACTTCTTTTAACCTGCTATCAGGCAGGTGATTAATTAAAGCATTAAAATTTAAAGACAAAGTACATACTTATTCAGTGAGCGGAAAAATAAAAAATAACCACAATATAAACATTGATCATGGCACTACAAGAAGCATTCATGAGTGCAATAGTTAAACATTTAAAAATTTTTAAAATCTTTCTTTAAAAATTTATTAACATAATTATATTAAAATAATTATAAGTAGACTCATACCATATAATTACAATGAAAATGGAAGGGTGAGGATGTAGAAAATGTGTAAACAACACTACTTGATATTTAACACAACCTAACCAGTCTGTACATACCAGATTAATAAATGATTCTAATGTAAATATATTTAAAAGCTTCAAAAACTACTTCCTAGTTCATTTTCAATGCAATGTGTATATTAGGCCTATCTAAAATGGACCTGTGTCGTGATGAACCCAACATGGCATAATGACCATCAAGGGGCATAAACACTAGTAGAAGATGGACTATGGTGGAAGTATGTGTGTGTAGAGGGATATAGGATAAATGAATATATATAAAAAACAACAAGCATTATGGTGCTCTAGGTACTATTTATGAAGACCCCCTACCTTAAATAGCTCCTGTATTTTAAAATGCAGGCTATATTACAATTGTCATTTAGACCCGGATAAGAGAAGGCATCTAGTTGTAATTGCCACTCTAACTCACGGGTCTCTAACATTAGTGACTGGGGCCCTCCCCTTTTATCACATAGTACCTGATCAATACCCATGAATTTGAAGCTGTGACCGCAGTTATCCAGTATGTGTTTTGAAAGGGCATTGTCGCTCCTGTTATTCTTGATGGCATATGAATGTTGGTAAATACGGTCCCTAAACCGGCGGTCAGTCTTACCAACATAAAATGCATTGCAGCATTCGCAGAAAGCTATGTACACAATGGATTTGGTGTTGCAATTAATTTTGTGATTAATAGTAAACTTCCTATTGCCAATACTAAAGGAATTCCCTATCCGTAGGTGTGTGCACCATTTGCAGCATCCACAGGAAAAGGTGCCTTTTTGCCTAGACATGAGATCTATTGAGCTGTTTCTCTGTAACAAGTCCTTAAGATTGTAGCCTCTTTTGAAAGTAAATAGCGGGGTATTACCCAACCTGCCATGTAAACCAGCATTGGTGATGAAGTACCAATTCTTGCGAATTATGGAACATAAAAGACCTGAGTGTAAACTAAATGACGACACAAAAGCTGTAGAAAAGTTAGGATCACTATGAGTTTCAAGGACTACCAGATTATTGGCCTCAACTGAGGGTGAATCATCTCTTGATTGAACAACATTCACCTCTATTCTACCGTGTTCTTTAGGTTGAAGTAACGGTAAATAAAAACCTTCCCTTCGTTTTGATGACACTTCACCAATCAGATCGAAAATAAGATCCTCAGGGTAACCACGGCTTCCAAACATCTCCGCAAGTAATGAGCATTCCTGCTCAAAGGCATCAGAAGTGCTGCACATACGAGCAGCCCTTACCAGTTGCCCTTTGACAATCGATCTCTTCTGTCTCCAAGGGTGGCAACTGGAAAAATGGAAGAAAGAGTTGCAGTATGTTGCCTTTCTATGGATGGTCTTATAATTATTTTAATACAATTATGTTAATAAATTTTTAAAGAAAGATTTTAAAAATTTTTAAATGTTTAACTATTGCACTCATGAATGCTTCTTGTAGTGCCATGATCAATGTTTATATTGTGGTTATTTTTTATTTTTCCGCTCACTGAATAAGTATGTACTTTGTCTTTAAATTTTAATGCTTTAATTAATCACCTGCCTGATAGCAGGTTAAAAGAAGTGAGCTTGTGGTTGTTGGTATGCTGAAGAAGCTTCTGTGTAACAGAAGCGAAAACGTGTTTTATCTTTTGCAAATAAACTACGTTACTTTGCTTGGAAACCTTGGCTTGTCTGGACAACCTTTCTGTTCGATTATAGTTTCATTAAAATGTTCAAATATTCGTCTTTTTAGTTTCCTTTCCGTCTTTCCTATGTAAAAGGATGAACATTTTGTACAACTAGCAAAGTACACCAAGCCCATAGAGTCACAATTATAAAAATGTTTGTCATTCACTATCACCCTGCTCCTACTACTGATGTTAATCTCATTTCCATTTGAAATATGAATAACATATGAATAATAATGCTGCTATGAATTAAATTGTAGTATTTTAAATGACCACTAGATGGCTTTATGATCTAAGGAACTATACATATATATATTTTTATTCTTATATTTTTCATGAATAAGGTGTTATACTTTTTATACACAAAAAGTTTTTATGATTTTAATTATTTAAGTGAGAAATAAAGATTCAAGCACTTTATGTTATTTTAAGAAATGACTTAAGGATAAAGCATAATGGGGCTTTGCTATTAATCAAAACAAATATGAGGTGAACTGTTTATTGGTTTCAACAAACTTTAAATTTGTTGGTTAATTAATTATTCAATTGATTAGGGTATAAAAAGTTGCCAAGGAGAACTAGTCATTGATCTGAGGAAGTGCATGTTTTGAATACGAAAACGCAGTATTTTTGAAAAGTGTTAATGGGAGTTCGCTCTGTGACTGTACTGGCTGTTTTTTGGATTTCTTATGTGTTTGGAGTGTTGAATAAATCCTAGGAACTTGTTTCAACTTTGTTCCTGTTTTTATCCTACCTACCTGGCAATAATTAGCATAACTTGCATAAAATATTTAAAGTTACAATGAAAATATATTCAACAGCTTACATTTACGAAACAAAAGTAACCAGTAAGCAAAAAAATTACTTCAGAGCCAGTCTAAGAAGCCAGTGAGTTTACTGTAATTAAATGCATAAATAAATCACATCTAGGCTACATTATACAAGAACAAAAACTGCATTCTAAGATAGGATGAATAAACTGAATAATTGCATCAGCATGGCAACCTCCATCGCAGACATTTTGCAGGATAAGAAATTAAAATGCAACAAAGGCTTCATAGATTATAGTGTATAAACACTGCAATTCTTGTAAAATAATGTAATTTTTAGGTTATGCATGGGGAGTTTTTAATACAAGACAGGAATTATTTTTTAAAACTATGACTCAAATTAAACTATTAATATGGAGGGAGTTTCATGAATGACATTTGCTGGACATAGCATGGTCAAACAATTTGCAAACTGCACTAGTACAGCAGACTCACTGCTACTGGCAAAATGAAATAATGGAAGCCAAGCTCCCACCTTGATGGGATGAGTGAAGTTAATACAGATGGGGGATGAGCACATACCTTCCTATTTTAATATTTATTTATTTTTTTGCAACCAGACAGCTAGTAAGCCAGGTTATATATAGATCAACAGTTTAAAACCAGTAACTGTAAAGTTAAAGCTAATGGGAAAAAAAATGTGAAAGTCTACCCTGTCCACAATTAAAACCTTGTTAGAGGTCCATGAAGATACAATTCCAGATGAGAAAGTTGCACATCTGCCAGTGAAAAAAAGTTATATGTCTTCCCATAATGTTCCATCTGTGTTGTCAATCTCCATTTATCCTTGACTGTGGGATTTGGTTCCATATATCAGAATCGACTTGGACATTACTCCAGCTCGCACCCTCCAAAACTCTCGAGCTAATCTTTACCCATAATGTTCCTCACAGGATTACCTCAGATCGAGTTTGCATAAAACAGTAAGACAGGAAGTAACAGACCAGAGACCATATTCTGTATTCCTAAAAGAGGAAAGACCATCTTTTAGGGAAAATCCATTCCACCAAGAAACTAAGGGGGGGGGGTGTCAAGGATAAGTGAAGATCGACAACACAGATGGAATGCTACTCTAAGACAATTTCTTTATCTGATGTTCTCAATCTTCACTCAACCCTTGACTGTGGGACAGAGTCCCCATCTACCTAAATCCTAGGTCGTCTCTCAGAAGAATATTCCTGAGCACCAACGAGCCTAATGTCGCTCTTCCTCTAGAGACCAGACCCAGCTTGTAACGAGTAACAAAGGTATGAGAAGATGCCCAGGTAGCCAATGCACAAATCAATAGAAGATTTAGAATGAATTTTATTTTATTTATTTTATTTATTTATTTTACATTTGTTGACCGGGCTAGTCTAGCTGGATCTATGTCCATTTTCAGTAGAGGCCCGGGGAGATAAGCTCCACTTATACAATTTGAATGATACTAAGTAAAAAATGATTAACTACATTCAAATATAATAACATAGTAATAGGCTAAAGAAACATTTTTTGAAGTAGAAAAAAAAAAAAAATAAGCAAGTGATGGAGTGAACAAAGTATTGTAGAACATGACAGAAGTATGCAATAAACATGTACAGAGAGAGGGATAACTGAAAATAGATAAAAAGAAAGTGAACTTAGGGGTGAAGTAAGTCAGATGAACAAGAAGTAAAGTTAGTCAGGATTAGTACAGGGGCACAGCCATTGTGTTTTGAGGTAAAGCTTGAGTTTCTTTTTAAAGAGAGACTTTGAGGGAATAGATGAGAGTTCAGAGGGAAGCAGGTTCCAATATTTTCCAACAGTGTTTGAGAAGAGAGAGTCTCCGGCCTTGTTGTTTGACTTGACAGTGTCTATAAGAAGTTTGTGTGCAGATCTCAGGGACTTTAGGTTGTGGTATGGGTGAATCAGGCTTGATAGTATAGGGGTTTTGTCAGGTTGATAAAGAATTTGATGGGCTATGCTAAGCTGGTTAGTTTTTAGTTGCTGTTGATATTCCAGCCAGCCTAGTTGTTTTAAATTAATACAGTGGTGGGTTCTGTAAGGGTTTCCTGTGGCAAATCTGGCTATGTTGTGGTAGGAGTTTTTTTTTTTTTTTTAGTTTTGACAGATTTCTTTTTGATAATTTGGTAAAAATGGGGGAGGCATAGAGAAGGGGTGAGATAAGGTGGGAGTGGGCTATAGTTGTTCTAGATTCTGCAGTGAGGAAAGGTTTGATTCTGTAAAGAGAGTCTATTTTTTTGTTAATGCTTTTTAGTGTGTTGTTAATATGGGCATCGAAGTTAAGGTTGTTGTCAATGGTAATGCCTAGTAGTTTGGTAATTGACTCTTGTGATATAGGTGTGCCATTTGTTGATGTTATAGTAAAATCAATGTAGGGAGATTTGCTTGAAGGTGTAAAGAGGAGCAGTTTAGTTTTTTTAGGGTTTGAGTAGTAGACAGTGCTGGGAAAACCAGTCTTCTACAGAGTTAAATATGTGTTGTGTGAGGGAGTGAAGGTGTGATACAGATGTGGCTGAACAGATAAGCGTTGAATCATCTGCGTACTGTATACATGTGGCTTGGGGAGCCACATGGTGTAGGTCATTGATAAAGAAAATAGGAGAGGACCTAGTATAGACCCTTGTGGGACTCCAATGTTGACAGGTAGCTGGGAGGATAGAGTGGAGTTCCAGAGTACTGCTTGATGTCTGTTTTTAAGTAGGACTTAAATCAGTTAATAGATTGGGTATCAATTGATGTGGGTTGCAGAATGTGAATGAGTATCTGGTGGTTGACCATGTCAAAGGCTTTGGATAGATCTAAGAAAAGAGCTGAGGAGAGGGTGTTATTGTTGCGATTTTTGTTGATTGTGTCTGTAAAGGAGAGGAGGGCAGTGGTGGTACTGTGGGATGGTCTGAAACCGTGTTGGGTGTTAAGAGAGTAGGTTATTATGGAGAAGGTGTTGAAGCAGTTGTTTGTGTATACACCTTTCCATGATCTTAGATAAGGGCGAAAGAAGGGCTATGGGGCGGTAATTAGATATTTCAGTAGAATTTCCACCCTTATGGAGTGGGATAATGTGGGAGATTTTCCAGAGTTTAGGGACATATCCTTCAGTGATGGTTCTGTTGATCAGAAATGAAATTGGTAAGGCTATTGCTTTAGCTGCTAATTGCAAGTATTCTGCGGGTAATAGGTCAGCAGAGGGAGTACATGGTTTGAGTTTTTTTAGAAGGGAGAGAATATAAGTTGTTGGGACTGGTTGGAAGTGAAAAGGAGGGGGTGCGTTTAGGTTGCTCATTGACATGTGTGTATTTGTGATGGGAAGTTGACTTGCTAAGGTTTGAATAGTTTCTATGAAGAAGGAATTAAAGGAATTTGCTGTTTGGTTGGGGTTATTTATGTCAGAGCCTTGTGGGTTGGGTGTGACAGGTTTACTTGGCTGTAGTAATTGATTTATGGTTGCCCAGAATTTTTGTGAGTTGTTTTGGGGAGAATGTTGTGGTTTCAGGTAGTAATTTTTTTTATCGTTCATTATTAGTTTTTTGGTCTCATTTCTTAGTTGCTTAAAGTGTTGGTAGTCTGCGGTGTTTTTAGTTAAGCGAGATTTGTTCCAGGCTTTATTCCTGAGAGTGATTTTTTGTTTGGTTTCTATTGATAGCCAGGGGGCAGGTTTAGCTTTGATTCGGATGGAGCGTGTGGGGGCATGGTAGTTGAGGATAGTTAGAAACTTAGCATTAAAGAAATCAACAGCTTCATCTAGTGGAAGATGTTTTAAGGGTGTCCAGTTGCATGCTTCTAGTTCATTTTGAAACATCTCCACGTTGAAATTTTTTTTGGATCCAATTGTTCTGGTTATTATTTGGGTAGGAGGGTTGGTTTTAAGCCTGATGATGTAGGTTAGTAAGTGGTCGCTTATATCATCAGGGAGTGTTCCTGTTTTATAGGTATGGGGTTGGTTGTTGGTGAGTATCCAGTCTATGGTACTTTCTTTTTTGTTAACTTTATTTATTCTAGTAGGGGAGGTGATGGTCTGAGAGAATCCATAAAGGTTAATATGGCTAGTAGGTTGTTTGTTGTTACAAGATTCCCAATCGATGTTTACATCACCTAAGATGATTATCTCTTGGGGTAAGTTTAGTGATAGCCAACATAAGATCTTTTCGATGGTGGAAATGTTATTACCTGGGGGAACATAAATGCAGATAATATAGATTGATTTGAATGGGTTTATATCTAGTTTGGTAATAAGAAGTTCAGCATTTGAGTCCTGGGGAGGTTTTTGGTGGTATGTGGTTATTTGAAGGTTGGATTTAAATAATATGGCAATACCTCCACCTTTTTTTGATTCTCTGTCAAGACGTAAGATGTTATAGCCAGGAGGAATGATTTCACTGTCTTTTGTTGAGGGTTTTAACCAGGTTTCTGTTAGACAAATAATATCAAAGGATTACAGCTGTAGCAGAGTATGTAGTTGAGTTGTTTTATTATTAATGCTACGTATGTTAAGGTTGGCTACTGAGAGTGAGTTTTTGGGTTGTCTAAGCAGTGGGTTAACTATGGTGTCTAGTTTACTGGTTTGATTTAAGGAGGAGTCATTTGGGCCTGGGTTTGGGTGAATATCTCCATTCTTAAGTAGGAGGAGTAGGGTTAGGTAAGTAGTTTTTGTATATCTGCTATGTGGGAGGGGTATCCTTATGGGATTAGGGTATACAAGTTTGATGTGGGTAATTCTATGATATTTGGTAATAGATAGCTAGGCATTGAAGTTATGTTGATGTGATGGTTGGGGTAGATAGGAATTAAGGAGGAAGTTTGTTTGTGTGGTGTGTTAATGTGTGAGAGTAGTGGTTGTTCAAAGGAGGTAGTAAGGTGTGCTAATAATAGAGTGAGAGTAAGAGAGAACATGATTATGGTATGGTATGAAAAACTGCAGAAGTGGCTACTGCCCTTGTTGAATGCGTTTTAACAGGTCCCAGTAGCTGCACCTTCTTTTTGTTATAAATGAAAGTTATACAGTGTTTAAGGCAGTTAGAATAACTTCAGAAACAGGTTTTTTCCATAGTAGCAAAAGAGAAAGAAAAACTGGTCCAATTTTCTGATTTCCTTTTTTCTGTGAAGGTAAAAAAACAATTGTCTATGCACATCATTTGAAAAGTTGGAGAAGAAAACCAAGTTGAATAGTCTGGTTGACATTTGTTTTGGACAATATCTTTGGTAGAAAAGAAGGATTTGTTAACAAGGAAACCCTGTGTTTTTGGAAAGTAAGGTACAGAGGTTTACAAAATAAGGCTCGTAGCTCAGATATTCTTGCGGAAGTAACAGCTATCAGAAATAATGTTTTCCAGGATAAAAACTACAAATTGCAAGTTGCAGATGGTTCAAAAGGAGAACTAATTACATAATGAAGTACAAGATTCAAGTCTTAAGGTGCAGAAGGGTCTTTGTATGGGGGGGTCTGAGCAAAGTTCCTTTTAGAAAAGCTTTACAAAGTTTGTGGGACATTAACATGGTGTCATTCAAACCATTATGAAAATCTGAGATTGCAGCTAGATGCACTCGTATGGTCGAGGCAGATGCTCCTGCTTCAAAAAGCAATGTTAAAAACACCAGGACCTTATCAACTGGTGCTGAAAATGGATAGAGATTGGTCTCTGAAGCCCATTTTGAACATTTTTGCCACTTGCTTATGTGCAACCTTCTAGTCGAAGGTTTGTAGGAGGCTAGAACACTTCTCTGGACTGGGAAGTGAAAGTAGACAGCTTGGCAATCATTGAAACTGGAGAAGTCACACAGTGAGCTTGAGATTTTGAAGATTCAGATAAACTAGTCCGTCCAGATGGGACAGATGTCTGGAACTGGGTCCAGTGCCCAAGGTTTCCGAATTAGATGAAGCCAAAGAAAGGGAAACCTCACCTGACAAGGCCAGAAAGGGGCAATGAGAATTTTGTTGTTCGACCTGTTGGCTTTCTTTAGAAACTGGGATACGAGAGGAATCTGGGGAAAGGCATATAATAGACCAGGGAAACGATCGTTAAGGAGAGCATCTCTCCGTGACTTCCCTGTTGGGGGAATTAGAAGCTACTGCACTTGTTCAGGGGGAATGCAAAGAGATCGCAGCAGGGCTGGCCCCAGTGCCGGAACATCTTTTCAGCCACCAACAGATTGAAAGACCACTCATGAGACATTAGGAAGGTCCTGCTCAATTTGTCCACAATCACGTTGGAGCTCCCCAGAATATGCACTGGAATTAAAAAAGTGGTCAGATGAAATCCCCCATTCCCTTACTCCAAGTGCTTCTCGACAAAGAGGGTAAGATCTGGTTCCCCCTTGCCTGTTGATGTACCAGACTACAGGCATGTTGTCCATTTGAATCGCAATCATTCCCGAGGGGAGGGTTTCTTGGAATGCCTGCAATGCTAACAGCATTGCCCTCATTTCTAGACCACAGATGTGCAAACTGGCCTCGAGCTGGGGAACAAGTGCCTTGGACAGTCATTCCCAGATAATGCCCCTGCACCCTACATGGGACAGGACTGTGGTCACTATGGCTTGGGGTTGAAGAGCGACAAAGGGTTTGCCTGACATAATTTTGTTAGAGTGAAGCTACCAACTCAGATCTCTCTTGCATACGTTGATGACTAATACCAGATGGGACATTGGCTGATTCAGTAATGACCATTGGGACGCCAAGAGCCACTGAAGAATTCACATATGATATTTCGCAAGGGGAACTAGAGTGATAGAGGCTGACATTGATCCTTGAGTTTCTAGCAACAGCCTTGCAGTCACCTATTTGCTGCAAATACTCTCTTGACTGACTTGCAATCTTATTCTCTGAAGTCTTTCTGGGGGAAGAGATGCGATGCAGGTGTGTGTGTTTAGCATCCGCCTATGAATCTGGAACAAGTTTGAAAAACAGTTTCTTGCCTTTAAGAGTACATGCCTGGTGGGAACCATGAGGAGCCAGTAGGTCAGTCATTGTATGGAAACACACAGAATCCTTGCAGTCTGAAGTGGGCTGCTACCATTGCCCTGCATTTGGTGAACACCCTGCAGACTGTGGTGAGACCAAAGGGCAGGGCTCTGAACTGATAACGACTGGCTCCCAGCCAGAAGCGCAGAAATCTTCTGGATCAATTGTCCATTTTTGTGACATAATACGCATCCTGAAGATCTATCAAGCACATCCAATCATCTTTTCCTAAGAAAAAAAGTATAGACTGAAATGCAACCATCTGGAATTTGGTTTGTTGAACCGATTTGTTCAACTGGCTGAGATCCAAAATCTGTCTTCAGTCCCCAGTTTTCTTTGTTACTAAAAAGAATCTTGAGTAAACTTCAGATCCTATCTGGTCTGGTGGGACTGCTTGGATGACTGAACATTTTTTTTAATTTTTAAGACTGGTGCATCCCTGTGACTGGGTGGAATGTCTGGGATTCTCTTCAATTTTAAGGGTTCTTCTGAGAAAGGGATATTGTAACCTCTGGTTATAATACTCTGCACCCAATTGTCTACCATTATCCTTAGCCATGCATGTAGGTGCAGGGATAATTGCCCCCAGACTGCCTCCAGAGGACAGCAATCAGGCCTCCATTCAGGAGTGCTGATAAGAGTTAACGGGGAAAGAAGCCCTGCAACCCTGATTTTGCATGCCACCTCTGCCTCATGCACGGCATCCTGCCTTGTTACTGCCATTACTGCCCCCTCTGCCCCAGGAGGTTGCTGCCACGCGAGTCATGGAAAGGTCCTTGGGACTTCTTGAACTAGAGCTTCCCACTTCTCTGGTTCCTGGAGTAAGACTGCTGAGGAGTGGGGAAGTGTACAGTCATGGCAGAAAGGATCTTTCCATCTTTCTCACATCTGGCAAGAGTGTCTAACTTTGGGGCCAACAAGGGATGTTCCATCACATGTAGCATTGACAAAAGACAACTTAAATGGCTCCGTAAATCCACACAAGCGCATCCAGGTCTCTCTCCTAATGGCTACGCCTGAACCCGTTGTCCTCATCACCCCTTCAACTGCATGAGCAATAAGCCTCATGCCCAAGTTGCAAACAGAATGTAGGACTGCCAGCTGAGAAGTTACCTTTTCTTGAACCCCTTCAGCTGCTGCGCCTGTCAGAGTATCTGATAGATTTCACTGAAGTCTTATGAAATGTGCCATTTAATTCAAGGACCTTAGTGAGAAGGTCGAAGGGTTTACGAGCCTCCCAAATCTATCCATCATCCTCGACTCTATGAGGATGGACAGTAAGACTTTAGTCAGCAAGTTCCTTTTTGGTGGCTGCCACTACCCCCATGGCATCTACTAGTATTCTTTTTGCCAAATGCTGCTGATCCCGAGGAGCAGACAAAATACAGTCTGGTCTCTTTGGTATTGGCTTGATAGAATCGGGTATCTTCCAGGCCTGCTGTGCAATTAGTTTAATCAGATCATCACTGGGCAGAGAGATCCAGGAGGTAGAAAGTTGGGCACAGAAAGCCTCTAGGTATACAGATTCCTCTGAGAAAGGCTGAAGGCAAGTCCAATCAACCCTCTGTTTCAGTATCTCTAGAATGTCTCTGAAGGAATTCATCAAAATCGGTAACTTCAGTGAAAGACTATTCAGGGGAGTCCAAGTGCTTCCTCTTGCACTTCCTCTTTGGGGGTACCTCTCTGGTGGGATGAGCCAGAGAGGTATCTGAAAAGGACATGACCACTACAGTTGGATCCTGAGGCTTCTGTGCCAGCTGTCTCAGGGTATAGACTGGAGAAAGCTCTGGGCGAGGGGAAGGACAGGGCCTTTGGTCCAACAAAAGTGGTGTCAACTGTATACCCTCAGTGGACAAGGCCCTCTCCATGCCCCCCCCCCAATAGAGGAATGGGAGCCCTAAACCAAGAGAGACTCCTTCGGAACCGTGGTTCCATGTTGCACCAAGGAGGCTGCCTCCAAAGTTGGTCTCAAGCTAAGGTGTGCCGACACTTCTCGGGGCATGGACGGCTCAGACAAAACCAGAGTGGAACCATGCCTTCCAGAACAGACAATGAAGCTGTGACCCCAGGAGGTCTCCAGTTCTGACAGAACCAAAGAGCTCAAGGCAGTTTTCGGCAGGTAGGTCTGACCAGCACCAAGACATTTGAAACTGGGACTGTTGGCACCGGGAACTCTGTTCCTCCTCTGACTCCAACTGAGCCTTCGATCACTAGAGTCAAGATAGGCAAGCTTCCAGAGCCTGATAGACTAGGAACAATCCGCTTGCCTCCAAGAACTGGTCCACCAGCCTCAAAATATCAGATTCTGTGAGGCTCTTATTGGAACAGACCGACGGGGATCGGGTTTCAACAAGAAGGGGCTTGGAGGTTGGTCTACAAAAGGGTCTAGTTAGGGAGAATACTTAGTATGTGACCCATCTTTAAAGAAGAATTCAATTGGTTTTGAAGGTATGTGCTCTGAAATGGTAGTAGGTGCCGAAGCTATCTGTGCAGAGACAGGCACCAATGGCACCGAAGGTAAAATCTTTTCCCCAGTTGGTTCCGATGAAACTTTAGGAACCAGGGGAGTCTTAGGCATTTTTGATAATGGTGCCAAAGATAGTGTCAGCAACGAGCTGCTCCTCTTCTTTGAGCGTCCATGTTTAGATGAGGAAGAAGATTAAGATGGGAAGCTAATGTCGGTTTTTTGATTTTGGAGAACTGGATATGGCCTCGTCGCAAGAAGATTTTATAAGGCCTTTGAAAAGGAGCTTTTTTTTCTCTCTCTCAAAAAGGACCTTGTGACTGAAGCCATGACAGATGGCACAGTCTTCCTGAAAGGTGCACCAGGCCCAAACAACAACACACACAAGGAGTTTCTGTCCAAGTTGGATAATTTACGCTCACACTTCTGGCATCAAGTTCCCTTGTTCTTTTTCAGCCATTACAAGAAACTGCCCTGGCAGAAAAGATGGGAGAAAAGGAAGTCAAGATAGTAAGGTTTAAAAAGTTTAGGTTTATATATATATATATATATATATATATATATATATATATATATATATATATATATATATATATATGGATTCACTTCATAACATTGAAATATCAAAATACTGAAACTCAAAACACTGAAACCAAAATACTGAAAGCTCAAAATACTGAATACTCAAAATACTGAAACTCAAAATACTGAAAACACATATTATGCGTAAACTCAGCTTAAACAACATAAATTATACCAATTTCTAAATATGCAGGGGCCTGCACCCCCATGTGGGCTGCCACACCCCTACAAATTAATATATCAACTCCAAGATTGCACATAGTGTAGTTAAGTGCAATCTTGGAGTAGATATATAATTAGCAGGGGGTGCAGCCCCCATCGGGGTGCAGGGGCTGCCCTGCATATATTTGGTAGAAATTGTTATGATTTATGTTATTTAAGCTGAGTTTACGCATAATATGTGTTTTCAGTATTTTGAGTTTCAGTATTTTGAGTATTCAGTATTTTGCGCTTTCAGTATTTTGGTCTTCAGTATTATGAAGTTTTGTCATTTTCAGTATTTTGAAGTTTGTGTTATGAAGTGAATCCATATATATATATATATATATATATATATATATATATATATATATATATATATACACAAAAAAGGAAAGCTCATACCAACAATGGTACAACTTACCAAACAGTAAAGAAAGGAAAGGAAGGAAATGAAAGCAAAGGTACAAAATGGTACAAAGAATTATTTTAATGGTAAGGGAGAAAAATACAGTACAGTTGTGTACCTACCATAAATGTAGATGTTGGAGTGTATTCACCGTTGCAGTCATTATTCTTGGGTTATGCTGCTGGCAGGCTACCCGCAGTCGGCCAGAATTCCAAAGTCTAGGTTCGGCGTCGGCTGCTGTCGCCTCCTCCCTGACGTCAGTGCGCCAGGGGTATAAAAAATGCAGCAGATGCCATTTTATTCAGTTTTTCTTGCCCCAGATGTCAGGTGCCCCCAAAAAGGTAGGCTAAAAAAATTATGCCAATAATTATGCATGCAGTAAAATAAACATTTCCTTCATCTATAAGCAAATACACCACACAGGTTGTATAAAATAGAGAAGTATAGGTAAGTAAGCAAAGAAAAGGGGGATGGTGGGTGGGTAACCTGGACTGCAACAGTGAATACACTCGAACATCTATATTTATGGTAGGTACACAACTGTACTATGTTCATCGTGTTTCACTCTTGCAGTCGTTACTCTTGGGTTGAATCCCAAAGCAGAGGTTGGGTGGCTGGGCCTAAATAGGATTAGGAGAGGCTATAAGGCCTTGCAGAACTGCAGTGGAGAAGCCTGCTCTGGATTTAGAGTAGAGAGGTAAATGGTAGTGCTTTGTAAAAGTGCGCACTGAACTCCAAGTTGCAGAATCTAAAATGTCTTTAGTTGGTACTCCTCTGAGAAAGGCTGCTGAAGTGGCTGCTGCCCTGGTAGAATGAGGCCTAATGCCCTTGGGCACTGATTTGCCATGTTGTGAGTAGCAGAAACGAATGCAATGGCCTATCCATTTTGAAATAGTCTGTTTTGAGATAGGCTTTCCTTGATCCTGCAGCATATGCCACTAAAAGTTGCTCAGTTTTTCTGAAAGCTTTAGCTCTGTCCAAGTAGAAGCGTAGTTGTCTGCGTATGTCCAAGGAATGCAGAAGTCTCTCACCCTTGTTCTGTGGGTTTGGATAAAAGGTAGGCAAATGAATGGTTTGGTTAAGGGCCACACTGGACACTACCTTAGGCATAAATGTTGGGTTCATCCTTAGAGAAACCCCGTCTGGATGGAAAATGAGGGAAGGCTCCACAGCCATGAGTGCCTGTAACTCTGAAACTCGTCTTGCAGAGGTTATTGCTAGGAGCAGAGCTGTTTTCCAAGACAAAAACTTTGCATCAGCTGTATTGGCTGGCACAAAAGGCGGCAGTGTGAGTTTTTCCAAGACATAATTGAGGTCCCATGCAGGTATTGGGGCTCTCCTTGGAGGTCTTATGTTTTTGGCCCCTCTGAGGTACTGCCTTAGTAATGGATGGGAAAAAACAGGAGGTTCCATATTGTAATGAGCTGAAATGGCAGAGGCATGAATTTTAAATTAATGAAAAGGATAGGCCCTTGTCCAGCATCTCAGTTATGTATTGTAAAATCTGAGGAATATTTGATGTGTCAATTCCTTGTGCCTGGTTCCAAGCACAGAATTTTTTCCATTTTTCTGCATAAGAATTTCTGGTACTGGGCCTCCTGGCCTCCAAAATAACATCCATCACTGCTTTAGAGAGAGGAGTGTTTTGAATGGTTAAATTATCCGCCATGCTGCCAGATTTAGGGTCCTGAGTTGGCTGTGCAGAATCGGATTGTTTCGCTGGGTCAGTAAGTGAGGAATTAGAGGCAATGTCCAGGCTGGGCCTTGAGACAAGCTTTTCAGGATTGGGTACCAGTGCTGGCGTGGCCAGTCTGGGGCAATCAATCATTCTTGGCTTCTCGTCTGACCTTTAGGAGTACCTTGGGGAGGAGAGGCAGAGGAGGAAAGGCGTATACTGTTAAGAGTTTTCCAGCTGAATGACAGAGCATCCACTTTCCATGCTTGCTTGTGATGAGTCCTTGTGCAGAATTTCTGTAGCTGGCATTTGTGAGGGGAGGCAAACAGATGTCTGGGCATCCCCATTCCTTTGTTATCATGCTGAAGACTTGTGGATCCAGTTTCCACTCGTGGGGATCCGTGAGGTTTCTGCTTAGTTCGTATGCCACAGTATTTTTCTTTCCTGGCAGGAATTGTGCTTGCAGGTGTACATGATAAGTCGATGCTGTGTCCCACAAAGTCATGGCTTGTCTGCATAGGGGTAGGAATGTGTGCCTCCCTGCTTGTTTATGTACCACATGACTGTAGTATTGTCCGTCCTGATCAGTAGTTGTCCTGGATGGAGTAGATCCTTGAAAGCTGTCAGGACATTCTGAACAACTAGCATCTCTCTTTGATTGATATGTAGATGCATTTGGCTTGTGGACCATGTGCCCTGAATATATTTTCCTGCCATGTCTGCTTCCCAGGCATAATCTGATGCATCTGTTGTTATTGACTGCCTAGCTGTAGGTAGAGTGAATGGCTGTCCCTTGTTGAGGTGACAGGCATGTGCCCACCATCGAAACCCCTGTTGCAGGCAAGGAATGAGGGTAATTTATGCTTCCAGGCTTTGACAATGTTGAGTCCAGACACTTTTTAGGTACCACTGAAGTTTCCTCATATGCAGTCTGGTATATGGAATTAGCAGAATGCAGGATGCCATGAAGCCCAAAGCCTGCAGAATTTTTCTTGCAGATAACTGGGTCTTTGTTGCCAACATTTTGAAGCAAGAAGTTAGTTGCCTTTGTCTGGCGTGAGATAAGCCATCTGGGCAATTATATTTAGGCTTGCACTCAGGAATATAATCTCTTGAGAGGGAACTAGTTTTTATTTCTTTTCGCCAGATGCTTTAGTAGAGTGTCCTTGTTCTCTGCTTGTAGAAGGCAGTCGTCCAAGTAAGGATATATTTGAATTCCTCTTTGTCTGCAAAATGCAATTACTGGTGCCAGGCATTTTGTGAAGACCCTGGGTGCAGTAGATAAGCCAAAGGGCAGAGCAGAGAATTGGCAGTGCACTGAGCCAGCTATGAATCTGAGGTATCTTCTGCAAGACTGTCTGATTGGGATATGCAGGTATGCCTCATTTAGGTCCAAAGTTACAAACCAAGCCTTCTTGCCCAGCCTGGGCAGAAGCTGCTGCAGAGTTAACATTTTGAATTTTGGAACGTCCAGAAATGTGTTTAGAAAAGACAGGTCCAGTATTGGTCTCCAGGCTTTGTTCTTTCTGGGTACCAAGAAAAGTCTAGAGTAAAATCATTGTCCCTGCTCTTGTTGTGGTACTTGCTGAATAGCCCTCATGTTCATAAGGGACGAAACTTGTTTTTGTGCCTCTGCCCATTGATTGTGTGGCAGGTTTGGCATACCTCTTGCCTTTGTAGGGAGTGAAAGTGAAACCTGTAGCCCTGGGACACTATATTCAATACCCATTTGTCCTGGGTTATCATTTGCCAATTTTGAAAAAAAAGTGCTAGTTTTCCCCCTAAGGGGGCTGCAAGAAGATAAGTGCTTGGTGCTGGCAGAGGCAAGTCATTGAGACGGTTTCCTGTATGGCTGTGCTTTGTCTTCTCCACTTTTGGAGATAGAAGCGCCCCACTGTTTAGGCCTGTATGAGCCCTGGAGCTGGGATCTGCCTCTGGGACGTCTGTATCTGCCTCTTTGTGGCCTGTCCGACACTGGAAAGGACCAATTCTTTGTAGGCCAGTTCCTGCTAAATCTTGGTGGCTGAACCTGTAAAAATTCCTTTACTGTTTGCATATATTTTGCTTGTCCTCCATTTTCTTCAAAACCTCCTCTGCTTTAACACCAAATAAAGTATCATGCTGTAATGGAGCATCTAATAATTTGGCTTTAACATGATCAGGCAGATTTTGTTCCTTTAACCAAGCATGCTTCCTAATGACAGAACCCGTAACTGCGGCCCTGCAGGAGGCCTCCAGAGAATCAAAACCACATTGCAAAGTATGCTTTCCCACTTGTTCATTTTCATGCAATAAATCCTGCATTTCCTTATTTTCTGCACAATCAGAATTGGCCAACATTTTCTATTTTAACAGTGACATTAAGTATTGCTGATATTTAATCATATGAAATTGACAATTTAAAGCCCTCACAGCTAAAGTAGCAGAAGTGTAAACCTTTTTTCCCCCATCTGTCTAGTGCCCTTGAATCCCTGTCAGAAGGGATAGGGTTTTTTGCATTAGCGGCCTTAACCCCTTTGGGACCCTGAGAAATAGTTTCTGGGTCAGCAGCAGGGTTTTTATAAAGAAATTTATGTGAATGTGGAACCCTGTATTATCTGTCTGGTTTAACAGTAGCTGGAGGTAAGGAATCTGGAGATAGGCCGGAAGGCCGGACTCTGAAAATACATCTTCTACAATGTATAGCACAAGGGGAATAGCAAGAGGTCTGTGCTAAGAAAGTAAAAGAAAATCTCTAAGCCTTTTCTTTGATTCCAAGTAATCTTGGCTCTCCCAGTGGAAGTGCTCCCTCATGGTATGCAGGATTTCCCCAAAAGAATAATCCTCAGGAGGAGAGGCTGAAGGAATGGATTCTTCAGCATCAGAATCCTCATAGGGAGGAAGACAGTATTCCTGTACAGAAGAGGAGTCAGAGGAAATGTAAACCTTATCTGAAGAGTCATAGTCTGTCTCTTGCCTAGGCTTCTTATCAGGAGGGGCATGGGAACCCCTGATCAAGGTAATAAGGTCTTCGGACATTTTAAGCATCTGTTTCTTAGGCATGAAAGTTTGTCCTGGAGAATGCTGTACTTGTTTCTTTGTCTTTAAAGCTGCTTTAGTCTTTGCTTTAAAAGCTGAAGTAGGCTTTACATATAGCTGTGTAGGTCTGAAAACACCCTCAGAAGCCGATGCCTGCTCAGCGGCTCCGGACCCATCGGAGGGAATGATTTCCAAGTGTCTAATACCTTGAGTATCCAGAGGCCTAGCTGGCTCCACGTGGGAGTAGTCAGCAGCCTGTAGCTCTGAGGTAGTGGGCGTCAGGGGCTACGAAAGTGCCTCACTGAGAACCGGCGACAGGCTTAGCGGAAGCCTTGTCATCGGGTTTGGATCTCGGATGCCTGTCCTCTTTTTCCTTGCGTTTTTTTTTAGAAACTCCAGTCGTCGGCTGTTCCGACGGCATTATATAATTAAATTTTCGGCCAAAGTAATGAAAAGCAAAATCAAACTGACACTTAATAGTACGTTGGTTGAATCTAGCACAAAACCGACAGCTAGCGTTATGATCAGGGCCTAGGCAAAGAATACAGTAAGAATGAAAATCCTTATGAGGTATTTTCTTCCCACAAGAAATAGAATTGTTAACTTTTTCTGACATCGGTCTGGAGCAAGAAAAAAGTTTTCCCAACAGGGTACTTGGCTTTAATAAAGACTTTGGATCTGAAATTCGTCTGTGATAATCTCAGGAGTCGGCCGACCGGCACTTGCGAACTGCTTTTGCTTCGGGCACCGCATGGCAAGAAAGACTGAAGAAAATGGCGTCTGCTGCATCTTTTATACCCCTGGCGCACTGACCGTCAGTCAGGGAGGAGGCGACAGCAGCCACCGCCAGACCTAGACTTTGGAATTCTGTCCGACTGCAGGTAGCCTGCCAGCAGGATAACCCCAGAGTAATGACTGCAACAGAAAAACACGATGAACATCAATGATGGTATGACAAGAAAACACTACTTGTGTAAGAAATGAAAGCAGTAATAGAGGAGTTGGGTATGAAAAAAAGGAAAGTCACTAAAGATCTAAACAAAAAGTTTACTTACAAAAGAGAAGAATTAATTTGCTTGACAGCTGATTTGATAGACATGTAGCTGACAGGTAGCTTACATCCTTCTAAGTTGGGAACTGCTGATTGAGGGCTCAGTGTCTGTTATTCTAAAAGTGTATTAATTCTGGTTTAAGCACTTGGGCTTCAGGCCAGTTATTTCACATTAAAAGGGTTCGTGGTCTGCACTCTTGTGGGAGGAGAGGCTGGACTCTGCCCTTCTGAGCTGGGAATTTCTGGTTAAAGGCTTATAGTGCCTGCATATTTGAACTGTTTCTTACTGAAATTGGTACACCTTGTTTGCTGTAGCATAGACTAGATCCAGGCCTGCTGAATCTAGCTTTATTTGTATGCTGCTTGTTTGTTTGTTTATTTCCCTGAAACGCTAATTCCACCTAAAACGTGGCTTTTCAGCGCTTCTGTGGATCCCTAGTGATATCTGCATTGCTTACTGTACTTATTTCCTTGTTTCACTTGAAAGAAAGTTACTGTTTGTCATTTTTGCATTTAAGTTACCTAAACACATTGCATTTAAGTTACTTGGCACTTGCTCACTAAAGCAATTATATAAGTCAGCATTAAAATATTAAAAGCACTACACCCTCACAAACTCCCCTTGAGTACCTCGTTCCCCATTGGCCCGTTTTTTTCAATTATAAAGGAATTCCCAATACTATTCTAGCATGTCCAAAGGTCAGTTGTCAATCTCCTCTCCAGTCCAGCTGGTGAATCTCGGAATCTTGAGGCAATGTTACAACTGCCTCATGTACACAGACAACCACACAGACAACCCTCTCCTCCTCCCAACAAATTCCAACACACGTGAGAGATGCAACCATATAGCCATACTGGAGGCTAAGCTCTCTCAACTCAGCACTGGCGAAACCAGTCAGGAGGAGAAGGAAACCACACACACTACAATTCCAATCTCACATAGACCTACCACGACAGAAAACCAAACACAAACACACAAAAACATACTCGGAGGCTCTAAATAAAAATCTGCCTAAGCAGCAGAGACCGCCAAAGCAGACACCCAAGCAACCGCTACCCCAAAACAAAACTCGTGCAACACATAGCTCACAAAGCCAGTGTGCCGAACAGTCACAGCCCTTAAGGCTAAACAACACACCTGATACACTTGTAATAGTTGACTCTATCGTCAGGCACACTGACGTCCCGCTCACCAGGCTGAACAAGGAGAAGGTCACGGTGAGCTGCCTGCCGGGCGCTAGGATCCACCACATAACACAAGCACTCAGGTCACTCCAAGGCAAGTACAAATATGACTCCGTCATTGTCCATGCTGGTGTGAATGACCTGAGACGTACCTCCCTGGACTACATGAAAAGAGACATAGAGGAGCTCTCTGGGCATGTAGCCCAGGCCGGTATGACCCTGTATGACCCTGACCTTGAGTAGCATCTTACCCTCACCAAGAATGATGCCACAATATGTAGACAAGATGATCAATTTCAACAATTGGCTTAAGTATTGGTGTCATTCAAATGGGATCCAATGCCAATGCCTGTCAGCCTGGGATGACATGCTCGACAAGCCACGATGCTTCACTAGCGACGGCTTGCACCTGTCACCCCTTGGCTTTCAGATATTGGCAAAGGCTCTTGCTACCCCCACAGTGCCTTTTTTAGGCAAGGCTCAAAAGACAAACCCACCTCCATAGGTATCACAAGGGATAAGAAACTAAGAGTAATGCTACTCAGTGCCAGAAGTCTAAACCTCAAGATGCACGCACTCGAAACTCTCCTTAGCATGGAGAACATCGATATATGTGCAGTAACAGAAACCTGGTTCAAGGCCCACGAGAGCACCCCAGCACTACCAGGTTATACCTCGTACCATGCTTTTTGGCCCTAAAACTTGGACCGTACTACAAAAGGAGGGGGAGTATCAATATTCGTCAAAGATACCCACACCTCCAGGTTGGTGGCACAGCACGAAGCATTAGAGACTATCCATGTGCAACTAACAGTGGGTAAAACTGCCTTCCAGTTTATAGCTTGCTACAGACCACCCTCCCAAACCCAGGAACCCCACTCGGCCTTCCTGAGAACACTGGAAAATATGAAGGTATCTCCAAACACCATTATTATTGGGCGACTTCAACTACCCAAACATAGACTGGGAGCATTACTCTAGCTCCAACACCCTAGCCCAAAGGTTCCTAGAATTTATAAACTCAAATGCTATGGAACAACTTGTTACCACTCCCACATGTGGGGAAAACATACTGGACCTGATAATCACCAACATGGGGACTCTATGCTCCAGACCAGAAGTGTATCCCTCACTGGTAAGATCAGACCATAAACTAATCTCACTGGATATTCACATCCCGACTCCACCCCCTGCCCTGAAAACCACAGTGAAAAACTTCTCTAAAGCAAATTTCACACTCCTCAAAACCGAGGTGGAATCCTTCAAAACCCCCGGGCCTGTGAAACATATGGCCCAGACCGCAGAATCCTTTATAAACGCATTCTATGAACACCTTCAGGAATGCATGAATCATGCAATCCCAAATAAAACTAAGAACCAATCCTCCAAAGGCAGACGTCCTGTCTGGTGGACCCCAGCCATAAACAAACTATACAATAGAAGAAGGAGGAAGCTACTATATGATGGAGCAAAATCCCAAAAAGGGAAGGCATCTCTGATCAGTATGCAAAAAACTACGGGCACTCAAAATCGTCCAAAGCCAGCTTCGAGAGAAAAATTGCACAGACACTAAGGATAATCACAAGGCTTTCTTTAGTTATGTTAGGAACCTGGGTGGGAATTCCCAGATATGCTCAGAATTAGTCCAAAATGACAAAAAATACACCGAGCCCACAGACATTGCCAACATCCTAGCTGACAGGCTCAGCGCAAACTTCTCCCCCCCCCCCACCAAAAGGGCAACTATTTATCCCAGCAGAGTGCTGCCCCCCTGACATCTCAGATGCTCAGGTAAGAGCTGCCCTCTCCAAAGCAAAAAACACAGCATCAATGGGACCAGACGGTGTCCCGGGCTGCGTCCTATATGAACTCCAAGAAGAGCTAAGCCCAAACATAAAACTACTGTTCAATCTCAGCCTTACTATAGGATATGTACCCAAAGAGTGGCGTACAGCAACAGTGGTCCCTCTCAACAAAGGTGGTGCCTCAACGGATCCTGGAAACTATCGCCCCATAAGCCTGACTAGCTTAGTCTGCAAAGCTATGGAAAGGATCATCATGGACCTCATAAATAAAGATATTGGGGACCTACAGACACTGGATCCTACCCAGTTTGGCTTTGTTAAGGGCAGATCCTGCCTCTTAAACCTGGTTGATTTCTTTGAAACAGTCACCAAGGCCATTGCGAGGGAAGGTGGTCCACACAGCCTACCTGGACCTCACAAAAGCCTTCAATACAATACCCCACTCGGGCATTATAGATAAGCTCACCAGCTTAAATATAAACCTCTATGTCACTAGATGGATTGCAAACTGGCTCAAGGACAGAACCCACATGGTTAGAATTGCTGGAGCCATGTCAGACTCCAAACCAGTTACAAGTGGCGTCCCCCAAGGCTCAGTCCTGGGACCTCTCTTGTTCGGTATATATTTCTCGGAGGTACAGGCCACCATGGAAGGACTGTGGTTGACAGTTCGCAGATGACTGCAAACTGGGCACCATAATAGACTCTCCGGCCGACACAAGCATCCTCCAAAAGGGCCTCATAGAAACAGACAACTGGTGCCAGAGCCATGGCCTCAAGCTAACCGCCAAAAAGTGTATAGTCATCCCCTTTGGCAAAAACAAAGTGCCCACAAATTACCACATAGGTGGTAATCCATTAAGTACAGAAGAAGTAATTAGGGACCTGGGGACCCAAGTTGATAGCAATCTCTCATTTGACAACCACGTGGCCAAAGTGGTTAGAAAAACATTTTATATAGCCCACCTAATCATGAAGGGATTCACATCTAGATCAGGGGAGGTCATCGTGCCTCTTTACTCATCCCTCATTAGGCCCATAATTGAGAACAATGCCCCTTTTGGGATGTACCTTACCAGACACCTGCAGCAACTGGAAAGACCCCAAAAGTACCTCACCAACAGGATCAAAGGGCTCAAACAGATGCCATATGCTGCCCAAGAAACTCCAGCTCTACTCAGTGGCATACCGTCTGCTCAGAGGCTATCTGTGCCCGGCGTATAAAGCCATGTCCAACCCGGAATTAATGGACATGCTGCACCGCAGAAAATCCAAATCCCATCGAGCTACACGCTCGAGAGACTTGAACCTCAGCACTGAAATAAATAGGACATGCTGGAGGGACAGATTCATAACCCAGAGGCTCCCTTCACTCTGGAATAAAATCCCAGTCCAGGTTAGGCAGAGTCCCTCATAGACTCTCTTCAAGAGTAATCTTGATGAGTGGACGGGAGATCGTAGGTTTACCCCAGGTATCACTTCTGTGTCACTGTCAGACAGAGGCACAGTATACTAACCTCGAAAAAGGGCACAGCAAAATTAATTTAAAATGGGTGGCAAAAGCCATACACACTCTGGCTAGGCTTATAAATGTCCTAGGGCAGATAGCCTAGTATGAACCTACGAACCTATGTCTGGCACTGAAGGTGGCAAACGAGATCTGGGGTAATCCTGCAATGAGCGTTATGGGTAAAGCTTAGCTCAAGAGAGGGCACAAGCTGGAATAACAGCAGAGTCAGTTCAGCTATATGAAAATAAACCCCACAGTCAAGGATTAAGTAAAGATTAACAACTTCAGATCACCAAAAGTCTTGGTGCCGGTCTTGTTACCAAGAACAAAAATGAGTACTAGTTGCGCCCAGGTTTACTAGTGTGCTATATTTGGGCTTTTTTCCACTTGAAATATAGTTTTTATATCAATCCATTCATCAGGATGTTGACTGGCCATGTTAGCAAAGCAACTCCAAGTCTAATGGATTTAGGCTAATTATTGTCTGATTGGAAACCAAAACGGTGCAAAAGCAGCACAACAACCATAAAACAAAAACCTGCTTGAAATGCCAATAACTAGTCCCCAACAACACGTAGTGAGAAAGGTTTTAATAATTAACTGAAAAATGATACTTAAAATAAAACAACAATAGTGGTCAAGCGCTTTCGTCAGAATGACTTCATCAGAACAATAAAATGTTACAAAGGTTCTCATTTTATACAATTCCTTGTAAATCATTTGAACCAACCAATTAAAATTTAAAAAGACAGTCGTAAAAAAAAAAAAAAAATCCAAATCATTTCATAAAAAAGGCTGTGAAGTGTGAAAACTGTATTGTACAAAAATACAAATATGTTTATTGACAATTCTAAACTTCATTAAAGAAGATTTATATAAAACTTGTATAAAACTGAGGAAATCTAGAGGGGCTGTTGTATCATAATTTGCAAGCCCTGAACTTTAATTCTGGTTTGATACTGACAGCATCATTTAACCCTGGAAATTCAGCACCATTTAACCTAAGTTGCCATTTAGTTTCGGCCCCAAGTAATTTATTAGTCCAATCCCCCCCTCTAAAATCTACCTGCACAACTTCCAAAATACCAAATTTGAAACTGTGAAGGGGGTTCACTTTAATGTGTTTGAATAAGGCATTTTTTTCATCCTTCTTACTGATACTATAACAGTGCTCATAAATCCTACGATTTAGTTTCCTTTCTGTCTTACCAATATAGTAATAATGACAGGAATTACAAATAGCTAGATAAACAACATCAGTTGTAATACATGAACCAGCTACAAAATTAACATCAATACCATAGGGACCCAATCTAACCTTGGGACTTTCATTAATGTAACCACAATAGTCACATGAACCACATTTGTGGGTACCTTTCTTCCTGCTTTTCACACTGGGTTTATTTTCCAAAATGTTTTTCAAGCTACTACCAACTCTGTAGGTAAATAAGCGTTCTGGGCCTAATACATTAGAGAGATCCCTATTTCCCTTAAACATAGCCCAATTATTCTTCATAATCTTTTTCACCTCGTTTGATGTTTCACCATATGTAATAACCATAGCTTGAGAAAAATCCTTGAATTCACTTTGGTTAACAGTTATGACTTCTTCATCAGCCCCTAATAATGGTTTGTATCTATCATTCCAATCATTCATCACTTGGTCCCTAATGTTCTCTACAAAATCTGATGAATACCCCCTATGCAGGAACATGTCCATCACTAATTTAGTCTCTTCCTCTACTAGGGTCCTATTAGAACACATCCTTACAACCCTGACCAATTGCCCCTTAACTATATTTCTCTTAATATAGGGGAAGGGGGTTACTTGAAAATTCAAGATAGTCATTGGAAAAAGTAGATTTCCTATGCATCCTAGATTGAAATGAGTGGTTAGGAACATCCTTGAATATTTTTACATCAAGAAAGTTAATTTCATTACAATTACCTTTACCCGTAAATTTAAAATAATCACTTATAGTATTGATATAGTTGAGAAATGATTCAAAAATGTATGCTTCTTCAACAAAATAAATAAATCATCTAAAAACCTTAAGTAAAGGTGCCATTCATTTCTGTAACAAGATGTAAAAACAAACTGGTTCTCCCACCCATATACAACTAAATTGGCAAAAATAGGTGCACAACTGTTACCCATGGCTACCCCTTGGACCGCTCTGTAAAATTCCCCCTCAAAAGTAAAAAAATAATTTTTCAACACTAGCTCCATTAATTATGTAATGAAGTTGATCAAACTACCACTCAGGTTTGTTTTGCTTACCAAAACTTCATTAAAAAATTATAGTCCTACCTCATGGGGGATAGAAGTAAAAAGATCAACTACATCAATAGTGGAAAAATAAATATTTGTTAAAAAATTCCTTCTTAATTTTCCTTAAAAAATCCCATGAATCGAGAAGTACATAGTCGAAGTGAGCCAGGGCATGTTTAACCATCCGATCGATAAACCCCCCCAGGGAGTAAGTTATGCTATTATGTCCAGAAATAATGAGCCTATATGGAGGGTCTTCCAGTTTTTTATGAGTTTTGGGAATACCAAAACCAATAGGTATAACAGGATGTTCCACATGCAAAAAGTTAAAAACCTCTTCATTAATAACTCCTTGCAATAGGGAATCCTCCAAATTGGTTAAAATTTTACTGATTTCATCTCTATTAGAGGGTACAAATTTCATTCCCTTTATTAGCAAATGAAAAAGATCCTTGCAAATAGGGAAATCGGCATAGTTGAAAATCTTGAAACCTTTATACAGAAAAACAATATTGTCAGATTCAATAATCCCATCATTGTTCACTTCTTGGTTACCTCTGGTATCATAAACTACTGGTAACTGTTCTTCCTCCTTTAAGAGGGATTTCTGTATTTTGGTCTCGTCCCACCTTACCCCCGTGGTCCTAAAAGATCATGTTCCTGTCTAACCTGATTTCTGTTGAAAATCCTTTCGGATCTTCTAAGGGGTGGGAATTCAGTATCATACTCGTTCCCATCACTGTTAAACCTGTTAAAGTTCGCATTTTCATTAGTAAATTGAGAAGGGGCTGTTGCATTACCCTTAACTAAATCCGTGGATTTAGCTAAGGGTAATGCAACAGCCCCTTCTCAATTTACTAATAAATCCGTGGATTTAGCTAAGGGTAATGCAACAGCCCCTTCTCAATTTATAGTAGATGTAGGTATGGGATTTAATGAGAAGAGGGTGCATTTCTCATCTTACAATTACTCTCCTAGTACTATTGACCTTTTATCAATATGTAATATTAATAGTCTGTAAACATTACAACAGCGATTTTTTTAGCATATATAATTGCTTAAACAATACTTTTGATTTTTTTATCTTAATTTATGGTTATTATTATGTTTACAATTTTGCTTTGTGTGCATAGTTACAGCTGTTTTTCTTCGGGCCTCAGTTGAAAAGAAGTCGTGTAAGGGCAAAGTTAGACCTTCCTAGTAAACAAAATAAAACTAAAGGACAAACCGTGTCAAAGGAGGTTGAAGTCTGTCCTGTGATATTTCTTTCTGCTATTCTCACCATGACAAATAACTTCTCAGGTCAGGGTCTGAGCTCACTCTCCCCGGGTTTTGGCTTCTTCTGTGGCTTTTTGGAAATCAGTGGACTGTAGAAGCAGTAACTTGTTCAGGACCTGGAAAAGGAAGACCAAGCTTTGCAAGCACAATTCTCCAGGGGCTCCTGGATTCTTAATTCTACCGCCACCCTTTATAATCTCAAACTTTGATAATCTACTCGTACATCTTAGAATGCTGCAACAGTGATCTAATGTTGAACTTAAGTGTACTACGTAAACTTACCGTAACAGTAAATGTTCTAGTAGATCACTGTTGCAGTAGCAGTCCCTTCCCTCAACCCCCTTTTTTTCAGTTTTATCTGACTGTCGGGATGTGGAGAATTCCTGTGTTATCTTTTTTTCCCCTAGCATGCTCCCTTCAGGGCTCTAGCCTTCCTTTCTGAGGCAAGAAAGGTCCGAAGCTTTTTGTACCCTAGCTGCTGCTTTTAAAGTGCTTCTGAACAATGGGTGAGTGATGAGAGGGCCAGAAATTGAATTTAAAACAAAAAAAAAAAAAGCATTTATTTTTCTAATAGCTGCACTTTAGATGCACACTCCCATTGCTTAGGTCATTTGGCTTTCAAAAGCTAATCATAAAAGAAACACACAGTGTGTCTAAACTTTCACAAAGACACGGACACTTCAGATGCGGTCTAAAATCATAGCAATTGTATCCTACGTGACTAATCCAAATTGTTTACAAGCTTAAACATACCAGAAGAGTATCACACAATCAAAAACTGATGTGTCAGTGACGCATGCTCCCAGAAAAGTATCAATGGCTCTGTAAACTAAAGTTGAATGGATGGAAAGCCAGATGTCACTGGGAAATAATTACAGCACGCAGAATAGCCTGAATACTGAAATAAAGAAGAAAGGCAAAATTGACACTTCTATCAATTACCAAGACCATAATTAAATGATTAGAAAAGCTAAGTACCCTCTGTTTACTGCTGATGTTTCCACAGTAATGCAAAGTTTTATCAGTACTACAAGCAAACAAGTTTTTGGCAGATAATTTAGAGCTGGATTTACATACATTTGATACGCCGCTAGAAAGGTAAAGTCTCTTTAGATTCCCACACAGAATTCTGTTGGCAATACAGCAGTTTCCTCAACTAAATGAAGGCTAGATATTGACACCACTTCTATTTAAATAGTGGCAAAATGTGAAAAGAGTATAAATTCTGAAATATATGGGTCAAATCAAAGGATCTGTAACCTGACCTAGAAAAAGCCATGCCAAACACACACATAGGTAGGTAGCTAAGAATGACGTAGTATCTTGTGAAGTCTGTATACAACAAGTTCATGATAAGAGTGTCTACAAAAAGAGTAAGATGCAGCTTTAGAATAGCATTATGAATACGACAAAATTCTGACACACTCATGAAACTAGTTAAAGATGCTCCTGTATTGAAATACTGCGTCATGAATTAGACAGCTACGGCACAAGCAGATATCAATCAGAATGGTACAGCAGCTATTGTCTTACCAAGAAAATAGACCAATTGCATGCAGCCAAGAACATTAAGAAATTCACAAAAGGTAAGTTCAGGCAGAAACGGAGCTGTGGGTGATATGGATGTGATGAATTCCACAACTACATCTGTGGTAAAGAACTTTGGGTAGAAATAGTCAGGAAAAACTTAGCACAGCATACTCAAATTCCTTGTACAAGGTACTTCCAGAACTGCAGAGGAGGTTTCTTAATCTACAAAAGAATAACATGAAATGAAATACAGATAGGGCAAGAACAAGGAACTACATGCAGCTGACGTGGAATGGAGCATATTTTCTACATTAGCTTAAAAAATTGCTAGGGGGAAAAAAAGAAAATGAAACATACTTTAGGTAAGTTTGTAGTTACCCATGACCTAAGAACAAGCAAAAGGATTTCAGAGATGTTCTGATGTCAAAATGTTCTGCTATGTAAGGTAGTCTGATAAAAAAGTCACAACAAAGAAAGAAACTCCTGGAAGAAAGAAAACAGGTCCAAGGCTTGATGCTGACACTTCAGCATAGAATCCTGAACTATTTGAGGAATTTGAAATTCCTTGGACAACCAATGACCAAAGAAAAAAGTAAAAATAATCCAAGACCTGTCTTAATACAGAAAGATGCTGCAAGGAAAGATTTCTTTTATTAAAGTCAGAACAGAATAGATAGCAGTAAGAAAGTGAAGAAGGGTGAGTAAGGAGATCTCAGGAATGGAAAGGTACTTGTTCACGTTTAGGGATACAGGTTATCCTGGTTTTGAGAAAGAACAGAGCCATATTCCAGCTAGGAAGTCTTTCAAAGTAGTTTTGAAAGATGGGAGGGTGGGTATAGTACTGATGGATACAGGTAAGGAGTTCCAAGCCTTAGCAACCTTGTACAAGTGTAGACAGTACCCTGGAGATTTGCTAGGTTTATAGACAGGCAGGAGTTTTTGGTGACTGGATCGCAATGACCGACTGGCAACATTTATTTTTAATCTTTTATTTTACATTTGTTTATCAGGATAGTCCGACTGGACACAAGTTACATTTACAGCGGAGGCCCGGGGAGAAAAGCTCCACAATTAGATTAACATCAACATGGTAATGCAAACAATCATATAACAGCAATAATTGAGGTAAGTACAGACAAAGTCACATACAATCCAGTCTAAACAATAAATCGGCAGTAAATGAGTAAATTTACAAAGACAGTTTCGTACATCAAAGCTTTAACACTGATTAGTGAGATAGGATAAAGGAATAAAAAAACATATGATTAGACATGACATATTACACAGTTTCAAGTGGACAGTAAGATACCCAACTGTAGCATATATACAGTAGTACATACAGTAGTGTAATAATAGTAGTAACATAGTTCTGTTGAATGTTTGTTAGTGCTGGACAGGCAGATGGACGCTGGTTAATTTTATAGATGGTAAGAAGTTTATGTTAATTGATGCGGCAGTTCTAACCAATTTAGGCTTTTCATTGCTATACAGTGGTGTGTTCTGAAAGGGTTATGTGCTGCAAATTTTAGCACTGCTCAAGTTTCATTTTTTGTGAAGCCTGGAGGTTAGTAAGGATGAGAACACCATAAAAAAGAGTGGGGAGGTGATGAGCAGTGGCAAGTGTAGTTTTAGTTGCATCAGTGAGAATGTTTTTGGCGCTGTAAAACATCTCCATCACTCCTAATAGTTTGCTATCAGAAGTTACTTTAATGGATCAAGAGGGGACTATTTTTTTTTTCCATGAGAAAGGGATTTAGGGGAAAAGTAGTAGTTTGGTCTGTTTTTGGTTAAGCATGAGTTGCGAGTTACCAAGCCATGGTTTCAGTGGTTGTAAAGCTTCATGGGTAATTTTTTGGAGGTGTACCATGTTGTCAGATGTGCAAATGAGAGTGTAATTATCTACGTATAGAGTGGCCTGTTGACTGGAAGTACAGTGTGTGTTGGTGAAAATGTCAAAGAGGACAGGACCAAGGATAAAGCCTTACCATACACCGGTGTCGACTGGGAGGCAAGGAAAGAGAGGAGAGACATTTTACTGACTGATACCTACTGGACAAGTAGCTTTTGAACCACAGAAGGGTGGGCTGAGAGAGACCTAGTGAGGATATTTGAAGTTGTTTGCCATAATAAACTATGTTGAAGACAAGTTTAGAATTAAGGAAGAGAATAGTTTCCCATTATCTCGAGCTCATCTATATAGGGTAGAAGGGCAGTGCTATTACTGTGGGGAAGGATGGAAGCCATGCTGTGTAGGGGATAGCAGCTCTTCCTGCAAGAGACAGCCAAGCAATTGTTTTTGAATACATTAAGTACTCTGGCGAAGGGAGATAAGATTGCTATAGGTCTAAAGTTATTCAGGTAGGTTGAATTTCCTCCTTTGTGCAGAGGGATAATGTGCAACTTTTTTTTTTCCGGAGAGAGGAAATGTGGGATTCCTGAACTGACCGATTTATAAAGATGGAGACAGGATATGAAATGCTACTGTCTGCTATTTTAGGTACTAGCTCGGAAGGTCATCAGCTGAAGAACAGCATGGTTTAAGTCTGTTAGAGTAGTTTTATACAGGATGTGGGCACAGATTTGAAGGTGAAAGGGGATGTGGTGATTTGGGTAGGGTTAGGATTAGATGTCGAGGAATCCTTGGTTAGAAAGGCTACACTATCTTATAGAGCTGAACTGTTTTGCAGTTTCTAGTGATGAGTTATCGCGAGAGGGGTATGGGTTGAATTTTTGGCCAGGATGCAAGATTTCTTTAATGTATGTCCAAACTTTAGGGTGGTGTTTAGTATTATTTTGATATTCCATTACTTGCTTTTCAGTACAACTGAAAAGATCAATTTATAGGTCAATTTAAAACTGAGCAATCACTTTCTAGCCAGAACAAAACAATTAAAGAGAAGCAACTAAAAATGGGGTTTCGTCTACTAGTCAAGCAAAAGGAGACAGTAGCAAACTTAGTAAGGAATCTTACTATTTCACGCAGCAGCCATGTATTTAACTAATTAAAGTTAATATGCAGCAAGGTTCTTCATGACAAATATGCTTAAGCGAAACAATGACAAAAGTCTCAGTAAACTTGTAGGTGCAGGGCTTTGTGACAGAGCTCCTGCAATACCAAAGTCAGATTCAGTGACTGCAGGCTCTGGAAAGAAAGAGGAAGAAAAGAAAAATCTACTAAGCTGTAAATTGAGAAAAAGTTAGTACTTGTATACACGAGAGAGATGGAGGAAGGACAACAGCAAATCAGAGCACGACAATACAGGGGAGATATGAAAGTAGAACGATGGTAAAAAAACTGTATGCATGCAAGTTCAAACTAGATGTAGCAGAAAGTATATGGAGAGAGAATCACAGTAATGCAGTGTAAATATCCATTTGTACTGAACAAATTATCATGGCACTACACTGATATTCTAAGTGATGGTGTTACATTCTGCCTAATTCGTGGGATTAGCCAGTACATCAAAACAGTGTGTGTGTGTGTGTGTGTGCGTGAGAGAGAGTGTGCATTATATACACATGCACACAAAGGTATCCGATCTAATATTACACCACTACCAAAGTCTCTTCCCTGTTTTACACAATCACAAATAGAAATGCAATAATGTGTGACACATACCTATTCTATGGAGGAAGACTGTGACTGGGTTTAAGTGGTGACAACACTGAGGGGCTACTAAGCAATGCATTTTACTACAGATGTATTTTGACCGTAGATGTTAGAATAGATCACTGCTGCAGTAGCCTAAGCTATATGACAGGACCTAACCCAAGGATATAACAACCGACCAGCATCCAAAGCTTCAGGCACCTTCCACGCACCCTAACCACCGAAGGGCTTGAGGAGAGCCATATAAAGTCAGTGGGTGCTAAACCTTCAAAGCTTTTCTTCCTCAGAGAATGGAGGCTAGAGCTCTCTTAGGTACATGTTGGGAACCAATAGATTCATAAATTGTTACCAGGCTAACGACCGGGGGGGGGGGTAGCTTTCTTAGCCTAGGCAAGTTTCCCCAAAATAATAATAATAATAATAATAATAATAATAATAATAATAATAATGTCCTGCATCTAAACAGGACATAGAGGACCAGTCATTTACAAACCATCTCTGTCCATGAGGGACATGGGTACCAGGCCCAATGTAAATGTTCTATTCCCCATCCACCAGTCTAATTTGCTTTTAAATTGGGTAAAGACAAACTCAGCTTCATGTGAAGGGAAGCCTGTTCCATAGGAGTGACAGTCTCTGGGACACATCTGTCTCTCCAGTATGTTTTGTTTAAGTCAAAGATAAAACTCAGGTCCCTAGACCTTGTATTTCTGGTAAAGTAGAGCGATGGTTTGACTTACAAATATGCAGAAGATTCACAGGTGTAGGGTTTGTGGATGCCTTGTAAACCAGGCATTGCTGACCTTGTGTAATAAAAATAAAATTAACTGCAATGTAGATAAAAAAACATAACATACTCTACTACAAAATACAACTTGAAAAAAAGGGGAATGGATGGGGATGTCACTATTGCAACAATGATCTATTTTAACATCTACTGTTATGATAAGTTTAATTTACACAGCTATACTATGATCATTAGATCACTTTTGCAGTAGCCAAAGCTATACTGGTAGACTACCAGAACTTAGAAAGATGGGGAGGAAGAAGGGTCAGAATCCAGTGGCCCCTGGAGAACAGACATAAAACCTGTTCTGGACCTGGAAAAAGAATTTTAATTTGTAATGTTTTTTTAAAGGTATGCACAGAGGACCACGTTGCTACCTCTAGAATAACTCTAAAGTCCACCATTTACAAAAACCCAAAGCCCTGGTAGAATGGGCCTTGAACCTGCCATGGTCAGAACAGAAAACACTCCCACACAACCATTTAGGCATTACCTGTTTTGACCATGCCCATTTCCTATAGAGGTAAGGAAAAAGGATAAACCATTGTTCCAACCACCTGCAGGTTCCTTTCCTGTCAGTATAGTATGAGTTGCCTGTGGACTGGACAGCCACAGTAAACAAAACTCTCTCTCTCTGCCACCCCCCCCCCCTTGAGTTGCACAAAAGGCAAGATGAGCAGCTTAACTAAATGCACACTCTGAAACCACCTGGGCATAAAAGATGGATTTGTTCTCAAAAGCATCCTACTCTTATAAAAAAAAAAATAGATAAGGTTGGCTCACCAGAAGAACTCCTCTTGCAGAAGTCAGAAGACTTGTTGCTCTAAGTTGAGCTTCAATTCTGCCTGATGAGCTGGTTCAAATGGAAAAAAGTGCAAGTTCCTCTAAAAAAAAAAAAAAATCTGAGTTCCCAGGAAGAAGCCACCCACCTTCTAGGCTGAAAGATAAGAACCACCCCTTTCAAAAACTGTTTAGCTTTATGTTGGGGAGAAAATGGAGGTATTCTAAAGGCAGTCAAGCAGAGATAACAGAAAGGTGAATGAAAAGGCCAGATGGTAACATGCACAAATATTAGAGAGTCAGAGGCATTTTGGACACAAGTGTCCTGGTTCTTAGCTTGGTACCAAACTTGAAAATATCTTCCACTTACCCATATATGATTTTCTACAGATTTTCTAGCCTCCTTTAATACCTACTGCATGCCTCAGAAAACAGGTGCCTAGAAGTTATTAAAACTATGATCCAGGCAGGCAATGGAAGTTTCAGGTCAGTATCGATCAAATAACCAGCACTATGCAAGTCTGTGAAGAAACTTGTGTAAACTGCTTTTGGCAGTTCAAGAGGGAGAGCCTCTGCTGCCCAGCCAAAAAGGGAGCCGGCACAATCACCTTTGTGAAATATTTCTGAATTTTTACAAAGACCCAGGATACAAGTGGAAAGGCATACAGGAACATTCTGGTCCATGGGAATGACAATGCATTCATCTTCCAAGCCAGTTTTTGCAAGGAATCCTGAAGCAGAATTTCTTTGTCTGTTGTGAATGGATGCAAAAAGATCTATTTGAGGGAGTTCCCTACAGTTGGGGGTCAATTCCTGAAACGCCACCAGGATAAATTTATTTTTTGTAATAATCTGCCCTGCTCAGCTTATTTGTAATATTTTGCTCAGAGGGAATGCAAGTAATCCGAGTGGAAAACCTGAGCCAAACTGCTAGTTCTCAGGCTATCATAGCTAGTCTGCAAAGGGGGTGGGGGTATGATCAGTTTCCCATTTCATGCAAAACATCAGTGTGGTTACTAACAGAGGTCCTCAAGTCCAAAGATGGATTTAGAGATTTGAGAACATTCATTGCTGCCATCACATGTATACTATTTATATGTTTTAGTTTGTCCTGTTTGCTTGGCAAGCTGTGTCCAAAAAGAGTGGAACAAAGTCCAAGGTATCGGTTATAGACTGGGTAGGAGCTCTAAGGGAGATGGAGAGACCTGGGTTGAGAGATAACTGGTCTGCCCACCAAAAGCAACTTCCTTTTAACAAACCACATCACTGGAATCTGAAAGGAAAGTGGACGTTGGTGTTGGGTCCAAACAGGCTTGAGGAATCAAGGAGTTTTTCTTACGTGAAGTCTTCTAGAGATGGATCATGAGAAATGTAGATGGCATGAAACCCATCATTTCCCGCTTAGATATTCCCTGGCTCTGGTTAGAGACTGGGTGGAGAAATTCAGAAACTGTCTCTTGTAAAGGTCTACTTTGTCTTGAGGAAGAAAAGCCCTAATGAGTACTGTATCCATAACGCATCCCAGAAACACTATCCTATGAGAAGGAAGGAAGGAAAGATTTCTGCAAGTTTACCTAGAAAAGGAGGTCCTTTACTCAGACCAGAGATTCCTGACATTCTGAAAAAGACAGTCAGCAAAAAGCATAAAACATGTTGTCATCTAAATATGGAACAATGTTGCCACTGCTTGTGGTCTTACAATCTGCAAAAAACTGACAGACACTATGGGCTATCTACAGCTCCAATGGTGCTTACAAAGGGAAAAATAAAGAACTGAAACTGTGAGCCAGACACAAAGTCTTTAAAAACTCCCAAAGTCCTCCAGGACTGGGATTTGATCAGCATCTTTACTTACCAAAAAAACGAGACGTGGGACAAGGGATAACAGAGACTGAAGGGAAAGGATCTTGAACTTTGGTACTTTTGATGACCCAGTTTTGAAAACAAAGGTCTACGAGAGGTCTCAAATTCGGCTCTCTTTTTCAGGCCTGAAGTAAGCCTTTAGAAATTCCCAGACAGTCTTCCCTGTCCACACTCTGTGAAACAGAAGAAATTCGACTAAATGGTTTGATAGGGGATTAGAAAACAGGTGTGTGTGTGTGTGTGTGTGTGTGTGTGTGTGTGTGTGTGTGTGTGTGTGTGTGTGTGGTTCCCATGTTTTTTTCTGGGCAACACATTCAATGCCACTGAGGAAAATGAATACCTAGATTTTAGATTTAATGGGTTACTAAGTGAGAAGGGAGAAAGACACCTGAGGAGGAGGTATACAGTCTCTGCCTTATTGAACTCCCCTTGGTTCTGAGAGGTTACTCCCTTTTTGAGCCTCCTTGCCCCTTTATTTTGTAATCATTAAACTGTGCTTTCTGATGCTGTTTTGCTTGCTTCTTATAAAATGGATCCTGAAGTAGAAAGAACGGTCCTATTAAACTTTGGGAAAGAGGGTTGGAAAACCAATAGTCTAAGCATCACATTACCCTCTCACTTTTTTTTTTTTTTTTTAACACAAAAATGATTCTGAAACAGTTTCCTTTACTGGGTAAAGTTAAGAAACATTAAACATATTTTAGTGACAACTACCAAAAACATTTCCCAGCCAAGAAATACACTTATATGCCCAGCCTTGGAAAAATGTTAGCCAACCGATCACAGAAAGGTTACTGCAACAGCCCACTCCAAAGACAAGGAAGCTCTGAAAGTTTTGTATTCTACCCACTGACTTTATGTGTCTCTCTATGAGCTCTTCAGCAGTTAGGGTGCTTTGGATGCTAACCACTCATAATATTCCATGGAAGATATAACCACAAAGGCATAGACTATTGCAACAGCGATGATCAAATGAAGAACATCTACAACAGGAATTGCAGAGAAACTTCCAAAGTTCCTTACCCTACTGTTAGTTTCCATGAATCTAAAACAAGAGCCACTCACTTTTTTTTGCCAAAGGACTTTTTTTTTATTTGCTAATGGACCTTGGGAAAATGACGGAGCCAAGAATGGGTTTCTGAATTTCACTATCACAGTTTGTTTAGTTAATATCTTCATATTCATAACATGGAATTAATAAAGTAAAAACTGCATTACACCAGTTTAAAAGCCAAACTTGAGAGAAAAAAATGGCTCCTTTTCAATGCAGTCAGTGCAGGTTCTTCGCTGCAGTCCTCTGGGGATGGGAATTGAGTTATTGTTATGCAAAGCCTCTCAGCATTTACACATAGCCCAATACAATACAGATGTCAAATCAAGATACTGGTGTAACAACTGCTCATTTTCAATGGTTTCCCTAAACACAACCTTATAAAAAACCCTGCATATACATAACACAAATGCAGACCAACTGGTACTGCAGAAGTAGGACATCCATTTCTGCCACTCATAACCAGAGTTTGTGAATGGGTTCTAGCAGCTTACAGGGCTGGCCAGAGGAGAAATCAAAGGAGCTGATGACCATCCCTTCTATCCTGGTGGATTTTATGGAGAAAGCAGGTGAGTGGGAGAACTCCTGTGGAGGCAAGAACCATCGCAAATGCATGGGTTAAGGGTAGCAGTAGCCAATCCCCAAGGAATATGATGCACCTACAACTCCTCCTGGCACCACACACTCCCTGGGCTTAACTGAGAGTAATCAAGAAGTTATCTTCCCAAGGAGTAGGAACCTACCTGTGAAAGGTTACATCTGGGATACTAGGCAAGTAAAGTATGGGAGAGGCAGAAGTAATAAAAATGTAAATATGTAAATACAATATTATGTGCGCGTACACACATCCACACACACACACACACACACACACACTTTATCTGTGTGACCTTTTTGCCCTTTGACTTCTGATAATATATTTTATACACACACAATTTTAGAATGTCGAATTTACAAAACTTCGAATTTCATATGGTCGAGACCATATGATCGAAGTTTTGAAATCTTGAAATTCTGAATGGAGATCTGCATACAGCGTGGAATGGGAGATTTCCCTTTTCCTCGCTGTAGTGCAATATTGGAGTTGGTATATATAATTAGTGGGGGTCTGGGGGGTTTGCCCCCCCCCCCGCAAAAACATTGAGAAACTTGGTTTTGCATTTTTTTTTATTCATTTCAGAGTTTTGAGATTTCAAAACTTCAATCATATGGTCTCAACCATATGAAATTCGACAAATGTGAAGTAAATCTATTACATATCTATCTATACACACACACAAAATATATTTGTATATCCTCCATACATACACACCCACACATGACCCGTATGACTCATTAAAATATCAATGTCAGCATAAAATCAAGCATAATAAGTGTTAATATACAATGCTTTTTATAACCTTGTTTGCTGAACTACTTAACTTAAGAAAAATCCCAGTTTTCCAAGTCTTAAAAAGAAAATTTGAATATGGGTTTCTCACTTTAGGTTATTATTCATCTACAAGGCAAAGCATAATGAAATGCAAAGACAACTGTGCATTACAATGCTTAACAAAAATGTTGAGCGAGCAAAGACAAGAGGTGTAGAAGTACAGTACCACCTCATTATAAGTACTGTGTGCAATGTCCAGTACTAATATCAGCATATGTCTTAGAGTACAAAATCAACAGGGCACAACAGATGCACACACTGCAAGAACTTTCCTTTAGTTATCTTGTCACTAAAATAAATGAAAGGTTTGGCACAGGACCATCTCCACTGAATTACCACCTCTTCTCCTTTCACATAAGTAAACAAATGAGAAGGACAACTACTCCCATATGTAAGATGCCCAAGGTCTGAAAAATTTCCATTGTACATACACACCCTAGGGCTCCCCAGACTCCTGGTTCTACAAAACAGCCCACACTCGACAAGCAAAGCAACTGGCTCATCAATCCCCTAGCTACTGATCAGGCCAGCCACCTAAACATACAAAATGGCTCACTGAAGAAGAATTGCTTGCTTGTACCAAAACACATTTTGCATAACTTAAAATGCACAATTTTGTATTTACTTGCATTTGAAAGGGCATATAAACCATTACCTGAATCACTCAACTTAAAAGAACTGCTGCTTTGTGTACAGACTTTTTTTAATGCTACAATAAATGTGCGTGCTCCTAAAACACAGATTCTAAATAACCTTTCAAATTTTGTAGGTTTTCGTTGGGAATACATTTCCAGTACAATACAAACGGCAGCTCCCCAATCCACTTTGAAAACACTTCTAGCTAACATATGGGCGATAATGGAGAATACTGGACTGAAACAGTGCAGTTGTGTGACAGCTGAAGTATTATGACAGAAGCATAGTTATATACATGCACACTGCTGTCATAACATTTTAAATCATGATCGCAAAGACACTATTTCAGTTCAGTCCAAGTACTAACACCAAGTGAATATTATGCAGTTAAGTCCTGAAAAAATTAAAAATATTTATGTAAGGTTAATCCATTTCTTTGTGTTCAACCTGCTACGAAATACAGGTCAAGTATACTTCCATATCACTGATCAAACAAGGTAATTTCTGTAAATCCTCCACAGGAGGACAAATTAGAGTTACGTAGCAGTGCACGAAGACTTTATGTCCGCGGTGGTGCAGCAGTAGCGTTGTCGCCTCACAGCAAAAGGTTCTCCCGTTTGATTCTCGGCTGGAGCGCCTTCTGTGTGGAGTCTGCATGTCCTCCCCGCGATAGAGTAGCGTTCGAAAGACATGCATGAATGGGCGTGCCTTCGTTGAAGGTTGGGTGTCGGGCTGGCACCTTGGCACCATAAAAATCGACTGCCAATCATTAGCGGACCGGAGTTCCGCTGTGGCGACCCCTAACCGGGAAAAGTCTAAAGAAAAACAAAACAGCAGTGCTGGAAGAGTTTAAGTGAATAAATTACCAGGCATTACACCATCTCAAACAATTAACATATATACAAGAAAAAAAAATAACCATCAATGCAAACACACTTACAATATATTTAATTTGGCAAGAATGGAAAAAAACACTGGACTGAGTTGTACCTCACATTTGTATTCAAAGACACAAGTTAAGTTCAGGCTAGTATTCTCAATTATTGCCAATATCTGTTTAACATTTCACTGATCAGAAATCCATTTCAACCAATCAAAAGTCCAGGCCTGCACATAAAATGGACTTTTTAAAATATCCCAAAGACTCATGCGTTTAAGTTTTCATAAATGCTTTTAAAACCCCCGAGTGTCCTCTGAAAAAGTTTGCTAACAGTACACAGCACTCCACTTCGAAACATTCATACAATGAGCAAAAAGCACAAACCAGGCACCAGACACAAGGTTAAAAAATACGAAAATACTCTGCAGTAAATTAAGCAAACAGCTGTTTAATCACATTCAGACCCATTTAATAAAGCTGGACTGCAGTGGAGAATTAGACTCTAGACACGTAAAATCCAGAGCTATGGAAAGGGAAGCAAAACAACTCTGCGTATGAAGGAACAGAAAACACCATCTGAGTAACTAAGCACAGTAGTCTTGTGGTGGATTAGGCATCATTTCTCCACCTAACTTTAACCTGCCCCAATGAGTACCACTACCCATCCATGATCAAAGCTAAGCATCACTTCACATCAATGTCAATATTGCTGCCCAGGTAGCATGGGCAAGTAATAGTACATTTCAGCTTCTATATTTTGTCCAGATGGCTCACAAACTGTATACCAAACTTTCAGGGAGGAAAACAAGTGCTCGACCACAACACAGCCTCAAAAAACAATAACAAAAAAAATCACCAGGATTTTCAAAGTCCAGTCCAAAGTCTATTAGCTAAGCAAGTCACTCTGGAGCAAAATCATAAAATGTTCCCATACTTCTCACTATAACTATACTAACAAATAACAGGCTGGTCAAACAGTATGATGCACAGGAGACACTCCAGGTGCAGTTTAACTATTGACAAGACCCCTATAGAAATCACAGCTAGCTACCAGCCCCCAAATCTGACCCAAGATGCCCAAACTGCCTAACGAGACCTCTTCGAATCTACCATGATTCAACCCTTTACCCTGATCCTGGGTGACTTAACTACTCAGACTGAAGAACTACTCTTGCCAGAACACAAATGCCCAAAGTTTCCTCGATTTCGTCAATGCAAATGCTTTGGAACATCTAGTTGATACCCCCACAAGAGGTGATAAAATCTTGGACTTGGTATTAACCAACATGAGTAACCACTGCAGCATCCCTGCAGTATCATCCTCCCTTGTAAGATCTGACCATAAAGCGGTCATGTTCGAAGTCACCATCTCTCCAGACCCCCCCCCCTCTAGCTAGGGTCAAACAAAAAAACTTCTCCAAAGATGATTACAGCCTCATGGAGGGATGGTATAAACAGCTTCACAGCCTCCTCCCTCTAGGAACGGACACCAGTATCCAAAATTATACCAAATTACTATACGAACATTTATGTAGATGCATGGAATCAGGAATACCTGACAGGACTAAATCATCCTCCGAAAGGAAGAGTAAACTTGTCTGGTGGACATCTGCAATAAACAAACTAACAAAAAAAATTGCTGTCCAGGTCCAAGAAGGAGCAGATGTCCAAGTGGAAGCAATCTCTCCTTAGCCTAAACAAGCAAATAAGAGCACTAGTGAAATCCTCCAAAGCAAACGAGTCCAAACTGGCCACATCTACTACAGACGATCATAAAGCCTTCTTCACATATGTCCGTAATCTCAAATGTAGCACCCAGATCTGTTCAGAACTGGTGGTCAAGGACATCACATATACAAATGCCATAGATACAGCAAACTTGCTGGCTGACAGATTCAGTGAAAATTTCACCTCTCTGTCCCAATCAGTAAATCAGGACATTCCCAGTACCTGCCCCCTTTCCCCATACATCTAGGGATCAGGTCATCACTGCTCTCTCAAAGGCAGAAAATACAGCCTCCATGGGACCTGATAACATCCAAGACTGCATCCTACATGAACTCAGGCAGGAACTTGCACAGCACCAGTAGGCGCCCTATTCAACCAAAGCCTGAGTACCGGTTTTGTCCCAAATGAGTGGAGGACAGCCACTGTCATCCCTTTACACAAAGGTGGAGTGTCCACTGATCCGGGAAATTATAGACCCATCAGCTTAACTAGCCTGATCTGCAAGGCCATGGAATGGATTATCATGACCTCATTAACAAAGACACTGGCAACCTCAAACACTCAATCCCACACAGTTTGGCTTTGCCAAGGGGAGGTCATGTCTGTTAAATATGGTCGACTTTTTTGAGATATAGTCTCAACAGCCGTGGATGAGGGGAAGACTGTGCACACCACCTACCTTGACCTGGCCAAAACCTTCAACACTATTCCCCACTCGGGCATAATGAGTAGCCAACTGGCTCACTGATGGAATCCACCTAGTCAAAATATGGGAAGCCACCTCAAGAAGATCTATATAGAGTGGTGTACCCCAGGGTGTGGTCTTAGGGCCTCTTATTTGGGATATACTTTTCTGAGGTACAGGCCAAAACCAATGGGCTACGTTTGACCAAGTTTGCAGATGACTGCAAGTTGGGAGCGGTCATCAATTCCCCTAGTGACGTGGACATCCTCCACAAGAGGGTCTCACCCAAACAAATGACTGGTGCCAAAAACATGGCCTCAAGTTGAATACCAAAAAATGCATCATCATCCCCTTTAGGAAGAGAGATGTCCCCACAAATTATCACATTAATAACGTTCTATGCATACAGTCAGTCATGAGGGATTTGTTGCTTCCACTGTATAGAACACTTGCTACATGGCCCACCTCATAAGTAAGGGTATCTCATCCAGGGAAAAGGAGGTTATAACATTCCTGTATCCTTCCCTTATAAGGCCCATTACGGAGTACAACACCCCATTTGGCATGTACCTTACAGAGCACATGCAGCAGAGGTTCCTCACCAGGAGAATCCAGGGCCTCAAAAATCTACCATACACAGATGGGCTAAAAGCCCTATCACTCTTCTCCGTTTCATACAGACTCCTCAGAGGTGACCTCTGTCTGGCATACAAGGCGATCTCGGACCCCGCCATGATGACACTGCTGCATACCTACAAGTCAAGCTCCACTCGAGTAACCCACATGTGGCCTCAACCTGGTCTGTGACATTAATAGGACTTCCTGGTGGGATAGACTTGTGTCCCAGAGACTCCCCCATCTACGATATAGACTCCCTCTCCACGTCAAGCAGAGTACCTCTTTACCCCTTTCTAAGCGCAATCTGGATAACTGGATGGGAAACGGAAAATACATCCCTGGGATTCCACCCATGTCTCTGCTGGACAGGGGCATCGGGTGACGATCTGTCTATGCATAGGCTAAACTCTTGGCTAGGCTTATAAGCGCCTCAGGGTCAATAGCCTAGTAATTTCCTATGATCTACGTTTTTCTACTTAAAGCTACAACATGTAATGTGCTTGAAAGATAAAAGTAGAAATGATCTGTTACACAGTTAAAATACTGAATACTGTGACGGAATACAAATTAAGCATGAATAAGGACAACTGCAAAAAATCAGAGTTCTAAGTGTTAGTGCTACTTACTCAAAAGTTTACAGAAAAAAACACTTGCATTAATGTGCATGCCTGAAGACTACAAGCAGTATGTTAAGCTTTGTTAGCAAACTTTAACTACTTGTACACCTCCAAAATGTAGGAATATTAAAAAAAAATTACAGTGAAATTATGAAGCAAAGTCATGGAAAGCTGAAAAGGTATGCATCCTGATGATCTTACCTTGACACTCAATTTTCCAGTTGAGTTTGTAACCTACAGTCTCTACCAGTTCAGCGTTCCCCTTCATCCCATTTGTATCCTTACCCTCAGCAGCAATATACACTCACTGGCTAATTAATAAGCACTTTAGAACCTTCTCATAGTTTCATAGTTTGGTACTAGGCTATCTGCCCTGGGGCATTTATAAGCCTTGCCATAGTGATGTGGCTTTCACCACCCCATGTAATGGTACAAAAAGGTACAGAATAGATTTAGAATACTGTGCCTCTGTCTAGTAGTGACACAGTGAAGACCCCCTTACATAATAGAATTAGTTTACTGTGCCTCTGTCTAGTAGTGACACAGAGATGACACCTGGGGTAAACCTACGATCTCCCATCCACTCGTCAAGATTTCTCTTGAAGAGAGTCAGTGAGGGGCTCTGCCCAACATAAACTGGGATTCTGTTCCAGAGTATGGGAAGCCTCTGAGTTATGAATCTGTCCCTCTAGCATGTCCTATTCATATTTGTGCTGAGGTTCAAATCTTTAGCTCTCGTGGTTCTGATGGATTTGGATTTTTTGAGGTGGAGCATGTCCAATTCCTGATTGGACATGGCCTTGTACGTCAGGCACAGATCACCTCTGAGTAGGCAGTATGCTACTGAATAGAGTTGGAGTTTCTTTAGTCTGGCAGCATATGACATATGTTGGAGACCCTTGATCCTCTTGGTGAGGTACTTTTGGGGTCTCTCTAGCTACTGCAAGTGCCGGGTGAGGTACATACCAAATGGGGAATTGTACTCATTCATGGGCCTGATAAGGGAGGAGTACAGGGGCACAATGACCTCCTTTGATCTGGATGTGAATCCCTTCATGATAAGGTGGGCAAGGTAGAAAGTCTTTCTAACCACTTTGGCAACGTGGGTGTCAAATGAGAGGTCACTATCAACTTGGGTCCCCAGGTCTCGGATTACTTTTTCTGTACTCAGTGGGTTACCGCCTATATGATAATTTGTGGGCACATTGTTTTTCCCCAAAGGGGATGACCATACATTTTTTGGCATTTAGTTTAAGGCCATGATTCCGGCACCAGTTGTCCGTTTCAGTGAGGCCTTTCTGTAGGATGTATGTGTCAGCTGGTGTATCGACTATGGTGCCTAGTTTGCAGTCATCTGCGAACTTTGTCAGCCACAACCCACCCATGTTTGCTTTCACATCAGAGAAATAAATGCCGAACAAGAGGGGTCCTAGGACAGAGCACTGTGGGACACCACTTGTCACTGGCTTTGAGTCTGACATTGCTCCAGCGATTTTGACTTTATGGGTTCTATCCTCTAGCCAGTTTGCTACCCATCTTGTGACATATGGATTTACATTTAAGCTGTTGAGCTGGTCTATAATGCCAGAGTGGGGTATTGTGTCGAAAGCTTTAGCCAAGTCCAGGTAGGCTGTATGGACTGCTTTGCCCTCGTCAATGGCTCTAGTGATGGTTTCGAAAAAGTCAACCAGGTTTAAAAGGCAGGATCTGCCTTTTACAAAGCCGAACTGGGTGGGATCAAGTGTCTGTAAGTCCCCAATGTCTCTGTTTATTAGTTCCATAATGATTCTTTCCATAGCTTTGCAGACCAGGCTGGTTAAGCTTATGGGGCGGTAGTTACCAGGGTCAGTAGAGGTGCCTCCTTTGTGGAGTGGGACTACTGTTGCTGTACGCCAGTTTTCAGGTACATATTCTGTATTTCAGGTACATATCCTGTAGTATGGCTAAGGTTAAATAGCATTTTTATGTGCGGGTTTAGCTCCTCTTGGAGTTCACGTAGCATGCAACCCGGGATGCCGTCGGGTCCCATTGATGCTGTGTTTTTAGCTTTGCTGAGGGCGGTTCTCACCTGGACATCTGAGATGACAGGGAGGTTACAGTCAGCTGGGATAAGTATTTCTTCTTTTGGGGGTGAGGGAGGGGAGAAATTTGCACTGAACCTGTCTGCCAGAATGTTGGCAATATCTGTGGGTTCAGTGTATTTTTTTGTCATTGTGAACTAACTCTGAACATATCTGAGGGTTTCCGCCCAGGTTTCTAACATAGCTGAAGAAGGCCTTGTGGTTATCTTTAGTGTCCATAGCGATTTTTCTCTCAAGGTTGGCCAATTTTTCTCTCAAGGTTGGCCTTGGATGTTTTTATGAGAGAACGTAGCTTTCTACTAGTGCTGATCAGAGATGCCTTCTCTATGGGATTTTGCTCTGTCGTGCAGTAGCTTCCTTCTTTTGTTATAATTTGTTTATGGCTGGGGTCCACCAGACAGGACGCCTGCCCTTGGTGGAGAGGGTCTTGGTTTTATTTGGGATTGCATGATCATGCATTCTTGGAGATGTCCGTAGAAAGTATTTGAGAAGGATTCTGCATTGTGGGATGTGGTTTCCACTGTCCCAGTGGGCTTAAAGGATACCATCTCAGTTTTAAGAAGTGTAAAGTCAGCTTTTGAGAAGTTTTTCGCTGTAGTCTTTTGTGTTGGGGGTGGAGGTGGGATATGTATATCCAGGGTGATTAGTTTGTGGTCAGACCTCACCAGTGAAGGGTATACTTCTGGTGTGGAGCACTTTGTCCCCATGTTTGTGATGATCAGGTCTAGTATATTATCTCCCCTTGTGGGAGAGGCGACTAGCTGTTCCATTGCATTTGAATTTATGAATTCCAGGAACCTTTGGGCTAGGGTGTTAGGGCTAGAATAATGCACCCAGTCTATGTTAGGGTAGTTGAAGTTTCCCAATATGATGGTGTTTGGTGAGACATTCATATCCTCCAATGTCTTCAGGAAGGTTGAGTGGGGTTCCTGAGATTGGGAGGGTGGTCTGTAACATGCTACCAGTTGTATAGCAGTTTTGCCTACGGTTAGTTGCACCTGAATGGTCTCTGATGCTTCATGTGTTGCCACTAACCTGGAGGTGTGGGTGTCCTTGATGAATATGGACACTCCCCCTCCCTTTTTGGTTTGGCCCGAGTTTTGGGGCCGAAACGCATGATACGAGGTATAGCCTGGTAGCGCTGGGGTGCTCTCAGAAGCCTTGAACCAGGTTTCAGTTACTACACAGACATCGATGTCCTCCATACTGAGGAGTGCTTTGAGAGCCTGCATCTTGAGATTTAGACTTCTGGCGTTGAGCAGCATTACCCTTAACTTTTTTCCATTTTTGTTTTCTAAGGAGGTGGGTTTGTCTTTTGAGCCTTGCCTAAAAAAGGCACTACGGGGGAGGCAAGAGCCTTAGCCAATATCCGGAAGCCCAGTGGTGACAGATGCAAGCCGTCCCTTGCGAAGCAGCGTGGCTTGTCCAGCATGTCATCCCAAGCAGACAGACTTTGGATCCCCCTAGAATGACACCAGTATTTGAGCCAATTATTAAAGCTGGTCATCTTGTCTTTGTATTGTGGCATCATTCTTGGTGAGGGCAAGATGCTGCTCAGGGTCATACCAGCCTGGGCTACATAATCAGAGAGCTCCTCTATGTCTTTTCATGTAGTCCAGGGAGGTACGTCTCAGGTCATTCACGCCGGCATGGACAATGACGGAGTCATATTTATACTTGCTTTGGAGTGACCTGAGTGCGTGTGTTATGTGGTGGATCCTAGCTCCTGATAAGCAGCTCACCGTTACCCTCTCCTTGTTCAGCTTTCCTTCCTTTCAAATTGTCATCATGTACAAAATGAAACACTCAATGGATTAAATGCAAAAATCGCAAACTTCTTCCTGCTGATTTCCAGCAAACAGTCAGCATCCAAGTTATGTACTCACCATAACTAGGCCATCTGTGTTGTCCATTTTCATTCTTCCTCAACACACAGGTTTGGATCTGACTCCGATCCATCTTTAGAGCTCCTCCCTCTACCCATAATGCTCTAGTCCATTCCCAACACCCAAGATGGAGTTTGTTGCCATAAAAACCCTATAACTGGATAGAAACACGGATAGCTGAGAGAACAAGGCTCAAACCCGGTGCTGTAAATTCTGATAAACAATCCAACACCTTCCTCCAGAAGGTTTACAGATGGGGGATGGATGGGAGGGAAGCTGAGGAAAAATTAAACTGGACAACACAGATGTCTAGTTATGATAAGTTGCTTCTTTCGGCTTTTCCCTGTTAGGGTCGCCACAGCGGAACTAATGATTGGTAGTAGATTTTTACGTGCCAAGTTGCCAGCCCTGACGCACAACCTTCAACGAAGTTACGCCCATTCACGCAAGTCTCCTCACAGAAGACGCTCTAGCTGAGAATCGAACGGGACATCTTCCTGTGAGGCGACAACGCTACCACAGCACCACCACCGCAGTACATGTCCAGTTATGATAAGTACACAACTTATAAATCTGATGTCCTTCTCATTTTTCAAACATATGGGACAGCTAAGATGGCTTTGGGTGGCCCTCATGGAAGGATATTCCAGAGTACCACCGAGCTAAAGACAGCTATATTTCTGCATATTAGATCCAATTTGTAATGAGTGGCAAAGACATGTAAACTGAACCATGTGGATGCTGCACACATATCAATAGAGGTTCTTGACCAAAAAGCAGATGAAGTATCCATGGATCTTGTGGAGTGATTTTAGGTGGTTTAGGGAGTGATTTTTAAGTGGTTTAGGTAGGACATGCCATGCTGAGAACAGATCCAATGATCCATTTAGCTAGACTAACTTAAGAAAATAGATAACTCAGTCTTTTTGGAGAGAAAGAAACAAGTAATTAATCTGATTTCTGAATTCGTCCTGTGTAGATAAAAATTGTAAATGTCTATGCACATCTAGAAGATGAAGCATTTATTCTCCTTTATTTGAAAATTTTGAACAGAAGACCAATAAGTGAATGGATTGGTTAATGTTTGATTCAGAAGCCACCTTGGGTAAAATGAAAGGATTTGTTCTTAAAAAAATAAACAAACAAAGTCTTTATGGAAAGCAATGTAGAGAGTCTTTGACAAAAGAAACTTGAGTTCAGAAATTTTCCTTGCAGAAGTAATAATAGCTACTACAATGTTTTCCATGAAAGAAATTTTAGGTCATGTTTTGCTGAAGGTTCAAAGATTTAGGTGTTAGAACTTGTAGCATGACTGACCGATCCTGGGAGCAGAAGTGGCCTGAGGGGATAAATTCCTTTAAATAAAGAGGAGAGCTTTACATAACTTGGAAGAAACCAAGTAATCATTTCTTTCTCCTGTATGTAAATTAGAAATGACAGCCAATTGCAATTTTATTGTAGAAGAACTAGCTCCTTCTTAAAAGGGAACAGTCAAAAATTAGAGTATAGCAGAAACTGGGGTAGAATAGGGGTCATAATTTTTCAACGCCCAAAGGAAGAATCTTTTTCACTTACTCTTGTAAACTTTGGTAGAGTCCTTTTGCAATAATAACATTATGGAATGTACCGAGGAGGAAAGCCTGAGCTGTCTGACCATCACTGAAGTGGAGAAACCATGCAGTTAGCTTGTGGGCCTGAATATTGGGATGGCTCGTCCCAGAGGGGTTCCAGTATCCATGGTGGAAAACGAAGATAAGACCACAGGAAGGGGAACCACACTTGTTGAGTCCAATAGGGAGCAATGAGAATGACTGAGCTCTTCAACTGGGTTGCTTTCTGTAGAAATTTGGGAATCAAGAGAAGTGGAGACCAGATGGCCAAACATAGAATAGAGCATCTCTCTGTGACTCCCCCAGAGATGGGATCAGAGTAAAATACCCGCTGCAATTATTGTTGTGGGGAGAAGTGAAGGGGCTGCAACAAGGTTGCCCCAATGACTAAATATCTTTTCCAGAACCGACTGAGAGACCACTCATGCAACATCAAAATGGAACTGCTTAATTTGTCCACTTTTCCCTGGTACGTGCATTGCAACTTGAAAGTTGTCGAGGAGATTTGCATTGCCACACTCTCATGGCCTCTCTGCAGAGAGGGTAAGATCAGGTTCCCCCTTATTTGTAGACGTAGACAGACATGTTGTTGGTCTTAATCTCAGCAGTCCCTAGAGGAAGAGCATCTTGAAATGCCTGCAATGCTAATAGGACTTCTCAAATCTCCCATACACAAATATGCAAATTGGCCTCTTGTGTTCACCACGTCTTGAACTTTCCTTCAAGAAATGCCACCCCCACTGGGAGGTGTCCATTGTCACTGTGGCTATTGGGGGCTGTATAACAAAAATGTTGGCCTAAATAAATGCCATCTGACTGGATCCATCACTGCATGTGGCGCTTGCAAATCAGAGCAAGTCTGACTGGAAAAGACAGGGGATGTCAAAGAATAGACCACTGAACAGCTACAGTCCACTGAAGAACATACATGTTAAGTATCATGCTACGTGAAGCAATACCATGGCTGCTGCCAAAGATCCCAGCACTTTAAGAAAGAATCTGGCTGGAAGAGATGGGTGGGAAAGAATATGGTGAACAGTGACCATTCGGAACTTTGATTATTTTACATACTGATTCAATTTGCTCAGATCCAGAATTGGTCTGAGGTTCCCCCGTCTTTTTGGGAACTAAAAAGAAATGAGAGTAAATTCCGAATCTTATTTGGTCTGACGGGACCTCTCGGATGACGCGTCTAGCAGCTTTTTAAATTTCTTGCCCTGCTGCTTTCTTCTGACTGAGTGGAACATCAGGAATCTTCTTCATTTTTGCAAGCAGGAAGTTGGAAAAATAGACTGGAATAACCTCTGGATACAATTCTTGGCACCTATGAATCTTCTGTTACATTTGCTCATGCATCTGGGTGCAAGAACAACTGTCCCCTGACTGCCTCCAGAGGTGGACAGTAGGCAGCACTTCAGGAGCACTGGAAAGGTCTGGTCTGTTCATCATGGCAACACTGATTTTGCGGGCCTCCTCTGCATCTAGGGTGAAGTCTACAATTGGAACTTCCTCCTCTGCCTCTGAAAGTGTTGTCCCCACATGAATCTCAGAAAGATCCTAGAGATTTGTAGAACCACATTCTTACTGCCCCTGAGTCATAGGAAAGGTTCACAGAGGGTAAGAAACCTCGATTCACACAGCAGACAGAGTCTTCCCTTCTTGTTCGCTGTGGGTAGGCATCTCTTACTGATGGACCAAATAAGGATATGCCATCAAAGGTGGTGTTAATGAAAGACATCTTAAAAAGGCTTTGCAAAATCAAATAGATGCATCCGGGCGTCTCTCCTAATGGCAATGCCTAAATCGGCAGCCCGTGAGGTGCTTCAGGTGTAAGAGATCATCCTCCAGTTGAGTGGCTATTCTTTTGAAATTCTCTGCAAACATGGACTCAGACAAAATTTAATAGCTCCTTGGTCAGATCTTTCTGTAGTCTTGTGAAACGTGTCAGTTACTCAGAGCTCAAGGCAAAGACTCACTTTCCAAATCTGTCCAGCACCCTACACTCTGGTGGGTGGACAGAAGAGCTCTGTTCTGCTAGCTCTTCAGTGGCTGCCGCCACCACCACAGCATCTACTGGGACTCCTTTGCTCCAGTGGCAGCCATCCTTGGGATGAGCTAAGAATTTGTCAGGTCTTTTTGGAGTGGGTTAGATGGTATCTGGCTCCTTCCATGCCTGATGAGAAACTAAATTAATGAGCTCATCCACCAGGGGGATGACCCAAGATGTAGATGGGCCAGAACTTGAAAGCTTCCAAAAATACCAATTCCTCTGGGGAAGGTCTCAGATCATCAACCACCTTTCTGTCCAAGGATCTCCAACATGCTTCCACTGGAGATATCACCTGGTGGTAATCTGGGGGACCCTTCTCTTTCATCGAAATAGGCATCCTCTATGACAGACTCCAGCAGGTAATCTATGTGCCTCCTCCTGAAAAGTGCTCTTCTGACGAATCTCATCTGTGGGATGTTCAAGGGAGGTGTCCGAAGAAATGGGGATTTCCTCTACAGACAGCTAGAAATATCCCCATAGAATAGGCCTGATCAACTCAAAGCTTGGAAGCAAAGAATGAATAGGGACTTGATCCAAGGGAAGAGAAACTGGTTCTCTAGAAAGAGAGAGAGAAAGCTCATTCCATGACCTCAAAGGCAGATGTGCCCAAAGAAGCTGTGGCCAACTGCACCAGAGCAAAGACTTCAGACAGACATATCATGACTCCTACCAGATCCATGCCTTGAAGATGGAACCAGACCTGAACTATCCAGCACCAAGGGCCCGAGGGGCAGGGACGGATCAGACAACACTGGAGTCAATCCCAGCCCTACAGATCTGACTTCAGCTCTGAGACCCATTCCAATCCAAAGGTACTGGAGCGGAACTAGTCAAGGATGCAGTTAAACCTGAAGAAGAAATTTTCTTCGGATCCAACTCTGGACCTCTTGGGGCGGTCAAATCGGATGATCAGAGAAGGAGACAATCGTATGAGACGTGGCTGGAAGACTCACAGATCCAATAGGGGATGGAGCTGGAATGACCATCCATCTGGATCTGAGCTCTGAGAAATTTTCACATCTTCCTATCCACATCCACTTCTGGAGGATGTGGTGGACTGTGGCCTGGAATGTTTCTTAGGAGTCTGTAAAAAATAAAAATAAAAGTAGGAGAAATCCAGTCCAGGATGAATTCTGGTGTGCGAACATTCAGGTGTGTCAGGATTTGAATCCAAAAGTCTGGGATGCAAAGCAGAAGCCATAGGGCTAGCAGAAATTATGACTAGAACTGACCGTTTCAAATCTGAAAATTTGGATTTCGGATCAGAGGATTTTTGAATTTTAGTTGGTGGCTCCGAAGAAGGGACTTCACCAGAGAGCATTTTCTGTGCTGTGATGGAGCAGATTTTGTAGATTTATAAGGGTTTTGAGCCCCAGAAGATGATGCAGCAGAGGAAGGAGACCTTTGCTTGCTGCGACAGTCAGCCAAAGCCCCTGGATTAAAAGTAAAACAAATGCTGAAGTTAATATCCAAATGGGTGACTAAGACATTAAACATACTCCTTGTGGGCACCAGAGTTCAGAATGTTACGCCCAAAGAAGTGCATTTCTTAAATATTGTTGATTTGTCAGCCATAACAGGACTAAGGTCGACAGTGCTAAATTAGAAGTGTGCTAGAAAAGGAGAGAAACATTTTTTTTTTTTTTTTTTTTTTTTTAAATCAGAGAAAAAGAAAGGAAAATCAAGGAAGATTATGTCTTGAATTATAAGGTAAAGAAGAAATACCAACTATAGCAAGGTAAAAACTAATATAAATAATAGTAAAGAAATCAAACACTGTAATGTACATTAAGAGGTAGGATGAGCAAAAACAGAAAAAAAAACAAGTAAATATATTAAAAAAAGACTTACAAAAGCAGAAAGTTATCGCTCAAGTGAAGGAACTTGCATCTAAACATGAAGGCAGCAAACAAGATCTGAGACAGTGGGGATGGACAAAGGCATTATGGGTAGAGGGAAGAGCTTGAGAGTTGGATCCAAAGTCTAGAAAATATGTGACAGAGTTGAATCTAAATCCATGTGTTTAAGGATGAATGAAAAGGACATTAAATTCAAATGTTTATTTTTTAAGAACATTCAATTCCTTATGGATCAGACCTGCAGGAGACCTTCAGACTGCTAAGACTCTAGGATAACACAAAGTACTACACCCCCCCCCCCCTTTCTCAGTGAATTACGTCAGACTGTGGTCAAAAACTCTTTAGTTGGAAGACAGAATAGTATCTATCCTAACAGAATAGTATCTATCCTAACATTTAGTCAATGCCACTATTTATATGAAAAACGAATGTGTCAGGGTATATGAACCTTGCTTTTCAGCACGTGCATAACTTATTCTGTTAATAAAAATGCATTATACTGTACAAGTTAAGAATGAGTCATTCAAGCCAAAAATAGATTTTATCAACATACCCTTTGGGTTTAAGTGGCAAGATGCAATTTTACCACTCAACTGCATGACAGCTAACAAGCCACAAGGCTCAAAACTAGCAACCCCCAACTCACAGCATAGCATATGAAGTAGATATTCCAAGCAATGAGGCTCAGGAGCTTAAGAAGCCAGACATGAAGGAAAAGAACTGAATGACCACCTTCAAGCCACCCATCCAGGTGTTAACAAGGGTCCTACCTCAACAGTTCAAACTAAGGGAAAACCCAAAACAGGATATTAAAAACACATGCATCACTGGTTTTGGATGCTGAACCCACCAAGGAATGAATATGTCCTCTGCATACATTCATGGATGTGTGCAAGTAACACATTAGCATTGGGTCCACCACAAAGCTGTCCAAGTATATCAGGCACTACACCACACAGATGTGTTAAAACATACACGCATAAAAAAAAAAATGTAACCCCAGGTGGACGAGATCCGTGATCCTTAGGCTCTAGTTTCCAGGATCCTTAGCTCTACCTCCTGCTTTCAAAGTCCTACAATGCTGGTGGGTGTGAAAGAATAAAATGAGTTAATACAGGATGAGAGACTGATGGCCCATGAGGAGGGTGAGGGACGGACTTGGCTCCCTTTTAGAATACAGTTAGAATGGACCCTCTTGCTAACAAAAGACAAGGCAGACAGAACATACCATTACCTTCACCATCAGCTAAAAGTGCAGCTGGCTGTAAATTTCACATTCCTTTAAACAGTGTGAAAGTAGCCAAGACCTGTATTTGTGAAGATGTGACTATACCAGCAGTAACAGCTGCTCCTGACAGAACAGTGGCAAATAGGAACATATTAAAAACTGGAAACAGCAGAGTACTTGTAGAAAATGATTATTCACTGAACACCACAAACTGGCATACAAGACATCCCCTAATGCAGCTCTGATGGACCTTCTGCAAATCCATAAAACAAACAGCATCAGAATCACTAAATCCACAGAATTAAGTTTTGCTTGTGACATTAATTAGACATGCTGGATGCGTGTCTCAGAGGATATTCCATGTGAAGCGGAGACATTCCCAACACTAAACATAACCTTGATCAATGCATAGGAAATTGAAAATTCACCCCAGGTCTGTCCCTCCATCTTTCCAATACAAAATAACATACCTAGCATACCTCTCCACATAACTTCCTCATGAACATACCCCCTCCTATTAAACACACATGGCACACAGGGACACAACTGGGTAGGATTGCAAGGCCAAGCTTATAAAGGTTTACCGGTCATTAGCCTAGTATATACTTATGAACCAGGCAGAAGAGAAGCAAATTTATCCCTGTAATTAGGGAATGTCAAGAGGCACGCATGATACTCAAGCTGCTGTATCCAACTGTCTTCAGAAATTTTTTTCCAAGAGAATCAAAGATATTTCTGGATGCAGAACAGGCTAAAAAGGAAATAAAACAATATCCCAAAAAAGTGAGCTAGCAAACAAGCAGGGTCACCTTCTCTCATTTCTCTGAGAATAAAGCTCAGACAGACTTTGCCAGTGAAACCTTTTCCAATGTTCCAAAAAGCAAAAGCTTGAGAGAGAAGGAACAGAAGCTGACAAGAATCAGAGTACCTTGGACTTGAATCACAGCCTGATGTTGGGAGATTGAGAAGAAAAATCAGCAACCCTGAAACAGGTCAACAAATGGGAGACAGTCATATTTGTGAATAAGAAGTTATGTACTCACCGTAACATTCCATCTGAGTAGGAAAAGTACAGTTTTGTACCTACCATAAATGTAGATGTCCGATAGGTATGCATCTGCAGTCCTAACATATGGGTTGTCCTGCCTCAGGCAGCCCCTCGGTCGGCCGGATTCCAAAGTCTGGGTCTGGCCTCGGCTGATGTCGCACTTCACCCGACGTCATAGGTGCTGTTTATTGGGTATAAAGGCATCAGCCGACGCCATTTTCCTCAGTGTTTCTTGCCCCAGATGCCAGGTGCCCTCTAGTAAGGCTAAATTTGGATAAATGCAAACAATTCCAAACAGTAGAGAGCAAACAATATAAAAAAAGTATATAAATATATACATATATACAAACAAATACACCATAATAGATTCCCCCAGCTAGCTAAAAGAGGGGTAAATACCCTAGGAATACCACAGAGGGGAAGGAGGGTGGGTAATCCTGACTGCAGATGCATACCTATCGGACATCTACATTTATGGTAGGTACAAAACTGTACTATGTCCTTCAAGGATGCATCTGCAGTCCTAACATATGGGTAGAATACCATAGCCAAACTGGGGGAGGAGGCACTAAGATAAAGATGGTGTAGTTAAGATCCCTTGCAAAACAGCAGTTGCAAAACCTGCTCGGGATCTAAAGTATAAGGGAAGATTGTAATGCTTGGCAAATGTATGCACGGAGCTCCAAGTAGCAGCTTCTAAAATGTCTTTGGTAGCCACTCCTCGTAGGAAAGCTGTAGTGGTGGCTGTAGCTCTTGTGGAATGAGGTCTAATATTATCAGGAGTTGTCTTTCCATGAAAAGAGTAGCAAAATCAAATGCAATTTCCTATCCATTTTGAGATTGTCTGTTTTGAAATTGCTTTTCCTTGCATTCCTGTTGCATATGCTACCAGAAGCTGGTCAGTTTTTCTGCTGGTCTTAGTTCTGTCCAGATAGTAGCGTAATTGTCTGTGCACATCCAAGGTATGTAGCAGTCTTTCCCCCTGTTCTGTGGGTTGGGGAAGAATGTAGGTAAATGAATCGCTTGGTTCAATGATACTCTGGAGACCACTTTTGGCATAAAGGTAGGGTTAGTTCTCAGAGAGACTCTGTCCTGATGGAAGATAAGGAAGGGTTGTACTGCCATTAATGCCTGTAACTCAGATACCCTTCTTGCTGAAGTAATTGCTAGCAGGAAAGCAGTTTTCCAAGACAAGAATTGTAATTCTGCTGTTGCTGCTGGTTCAAAAGGGTGAAGTGTTAACTTTTCCAGCACAAAGTTGAGATCCCATGTAGGCAAAGGTGGTTTCCTTGGAGGCTTTACATTTTTGATTCCTCTTAAGAACTGCCTGAGTAGAGGATGAGAGAAGACAGGAGGATCCATGTTGTATTCTGCTGAAATTGCTGATGCATGAATCTTAATGGAGGAGTAAGACAGGCCATTGTGGAACAGCTCTGCTAAATATTCCAGGATGTGTGCTATGTTTGCCAATGAGACATTTTCTCCCTTTGCTGCACTCCAAATGAGGTATCTTTTCCACTTGGCTGAATAAGTCTTCCTTGTGGAGGGTCTGCGTGCCTCCAGGATAATGTCCTTAACCCTCTGAGATAAACCTGGGTTATTTTGTTTTATGCAATATTCCAAGCAGCTAGCTGCAGAGTTTTCAAGTTTGGATGTAGGATCTTGTAGTTGTCCTGTGTTAGTAAAGGGACATAGAGGTAGATGCCATGCGTGTGTCCGAGACATGCTTCTTAGTAGCGGGTACCAATGTTGCCTCGGCCAGTCTGGAGCTATCAGAATTACCCTTGGCTGATCCTCTCTGATCTTCAGTAGAACTTTGTACATCAAGGGAAGAGGTGGAAATGCATATGCTGTCAGGTTTTTCCAGCTGAAGGAAAGGGAGTCCACCCTCCAAGCAAGTGGGTGGTATGCTCTTGCGCAGAATTTCTTCAATTGGTGATTGTGTGGGGAGGCAAACAGGTCTATCTGTGGTAGTCCCCATTTCTTTGTTATGGCTTTGAAGATATCTGGATGCAGCATCCATTCGTGAGCATCCGTGGTAGTTCTGCTTAAGGTGTCTGCTAGAGAATTTTCTTTTCCTGGTACAAAGCTGGCCTGAAGTTGAATGTTGAGGTTCAGGGCCACATTCCACAGGTCCATTGCCATCCGGCATAGAGGATATGAATGTGTACCTCCCTGTTTGTTGATGTACCACATGACTGTGGTATTGTCCGTCCTTATCAGCAGATGACCCTGTTGAAGGAGTGGTCTGAATGCCTGGATCGCATGTTTCACTGCCAGCATCTCCTTTAGATTTATGTGTAGATTCAGCTGGTCTGGGGTCCATAGGCCTTGTATACACTTGTCCACCATGTGTGCCCCCATCCTAGGTCTGAGGCGTCCGTGGTGATGGTCTGGCTTGGCTGTGGTTTGTGGAAAGGCAAGCCTCTGTTCAACTGACAGGCCTGAGCCCACCACAGGAATTCTTGCTTCAGGCATGGAATTATTGGAATCTGGGCTTCTAGACTGTGCTTGTGTTGAGACCATACATTCCTTAGATACCATTGTAGCTTTCTCATATGCAGCCTGGCATGCGGAACCAATATTATGCAGGATGCCATGTAACCCAGGGCTTGCAGGACTTTCCTTGCAGTAAGCTGAGTTTGTGTTGTTAATGTCATGAAGTAGACTGGTAGTTGCTTTTGTTTTTCTTCTGTGAGAAAAGCCATCTGAGTTGATGTGTCTAATTCTGCACCCAAGAATGTTATCCTTTGGGATGGTACTAGTCTTGACTTTTGCATGTTGACTGTGTATCCCAAGGCTTGCAACAGTTGTATGACATTTTCCAAATCTTTTGTTAACTTTGCCTTGTTGTCCGCTTGTAATAGGCAGTCGTCCAGGTATGGGTAAATCTGAATTCCCTGAAGTCTGCAATGAGCAATTACTGATGCCAGGCATTTCGTGAATACTCTGGGCGCAGTAGATAAGCCAAAAGGCAATGCTGAGAATTGATAATGCTCTGATCCTGCAAGAAATCTGAGGTGTCTTCTGCAATCTGGTCGTATAGGGACGTGCAGGTATGCCTCCTTGAGATCTAGAGTCACCAGCCAAGACTCCTTGCCCAGCATGGGAAGAAGTTGCTGGAGGGTCAGCATTTTGAATTTTGGAACAATGAGGTATGTGTTCAGTGCGGACAAATCTAGAATAGGTCTCCATTGATTTTCTTTTCTTGGTACAAGGAAAAGCCTGGAGTAAAATCCTTGGCCTTGTTCCATAGGTGGCACCTCTTCTATAGCTCTCATCCTTAGTAAGTTGTTGATTTGTCTTAGGCGTCTGTTTTTGGCTTGGTGGTAGGTTTGGCATTCCTCTCTTTTTTGGTAGAGTATGGAAGTGAAACCTGTAGCCCTTGTCTATTGTTTGTAAAGTCCATTTGTCTCCTGTAATGTAATGCCAGTTGTTGGAGAATAAGGCTAGTTTTCCGCCCAAGGGTGCTTCCAGTTGTTCCCTGGTAGGCGGAACTAGAGCCAAGTCATTGTGCCTGCCCTGTAGAAGTGGTTGTAGTTGATTCTGTGGCAGTACTTCTCTGGTTGGTAGGTTGCCACTGACGTCCCCTGTAGGCACCCCTAGATTGACCTCTGCCTCGTGGGCGTCTATTTCTGCCTCACTGCGCTCTGGAGTTGTCTGGAAAGGACCAATTCTTCGAAGGCCAATTTCTAAACCTCGGAGGTTGGACCTGTAAGAAATCCTTGACTGTTTGGACAGATTTTGCTTTTTCTTCCACCTTTTTTAGAACCTCCTGCACAGGGGAGCCAAACAAACTTTGTTTCTCCATGGGAGCATCTAGGAGTTTTGACTTAACATGGTCTGGTAAGGATTGTTCTTTTAACCAGGCATGCCTTCGAATCACTGTTCCAGTCACCGCTGATCTAAAGGAAGCCTCCAGTGCATCATAGCCACATTTTAAGAAATGGTTACTGACCTGCTGAGAGTTATGTACCAAATCCTGAAGGGACTTGCGGTCTAAAGGCTCAGGAGAAGATAGTTTTTTATTTAGCTGGTCTAACAAAAATTCCTGGTACTGAATCATGTGAAACTGACAGTTCAAGGCCCTGGCCGAAAGAGTAATAGAAGTATAAACCTTTTTACCCCATCTCTCTAATGCTCTAGATTCCCTTTCAGAGGGAAGAGGGTTTTTGGCAGAGGCAGCTGCCACACCTTTAGGGCCCTGTGAAATGGTTTCAGGGTCTGCAACAGGAGCCTTATACAAATGGTAGTGTGTGTCCGGGACCCTGTAATATCTGTCTGGCTTGGCAGGGGCCGGAGGAAGAGAATCAGGAGCAGTACAGGCATCATTATATGCATCATCAACAACTGTTAGTACTGGCGGAATGGCTAAAGGCCTATGCTGTGGTAAATGTAAAAAAGTCCTTAGCCTTTTCCTTAAATCTGAAAAATCCTGGCCCTGCCATTGGAAGTGTTCCCTCATAGCATGCAAGGTTTCCCCAAAGGAAAATTCTTCAGGAGGAGAAGCAGAAGGAATGGAGTCTTCGGCATCAGAATCCTCATAAAGAGAATATGGGCCTTCGTGAGAGTCTGAAAGGTCTGAGCCATCCGAGGAGTAATCTGTAGACACAGGTTCCGGGGGTTCAGTCCTAGGCCTCTTGTCTGGAGGGGGCTGAGAGGCCCTGTCTGGGTGAGGTTGGGATCCTCTAATCAAAGAAATGAGATCCTCAGCCAGGCTGAGTATTTGGGAACTAGAGGTAGGCCTATGTGAAGGTGTTTTGGCAGGCAAGGCCTTAGAAGATTTAGCTGCCTTAGCTCTGGCAAAAGCCTTGATAGACATGGAAGCAGGGGGTCTAGCAGCCCCACGTGCAGGGGTAGTTATGTCTAAAGGAATAGTGTCTGATAAATCCTGGGTGGCTGCTTCTGTAGCAGTAAATTCGGTAGCAGATTCAGCCATGCTCTGAGAGGCCTCGGCTATCGGAAGTATGCTTTCGGCCGAAGGAAGAACCGGGAGCTCGGTTTCAGCCGAAACAGAGACATTCGCGGTTGGCCTAACCGTGGTTTCAGCCGAAACCGCGGGCCGCGAATGTCGGTCCTTTTCCTTGCGCTTTTTAGCTAATTGAGTAGTCGGAGTCTCCGACGGCATTTTGTATGCAAAAGCGGGACCAAAAAACTCCTCTGCAAACTCCGACCGACGTCTAGGTGTCCGTCGGTTGAAGGAAGCACAGGCTAGACAAGCTGATACGTCGTGGTCTGGGCCTAAGCAAGGAAGGCAGTAAGAGTGAAAATCCTTGAGGTATTTGTTTCCCACAAGTTAAACAATTATTTACTTTGTCTGACATCGGCTGAGGCAAGAAAGAGTCCCCAGTGGGGTACTTAGCTTTTTAGAAGTCTTCGGTAGTAGAAATCTCTGGATCTGACTGACCGGCACTTGTGAACAGCTTCTGCTTCGGGCACCGTGCGGCAAGAAAGACTAAGGAAAATGGCGTCGGCTGATGCCTTTATACCCAATAAACAGCAGCTATGACGTTGGGTGAAGTGCGACATCAGCCGAGGCCAGACCCAGACTTTGGAATCCGGCCGACCGAGGGGCTGCCTGAGGCAGGACAACCCATATGTTAGGACTGCAGATGCATCCTTGAAGGACATCTTCATTTGTCTGCAACCTTTGGGTATCGATCTCGGATCCGAGCCGGCAACTTGTTTCACAGCTATCAGATCTGAGCTCCTAGCTCCTCCCCTTACCCAAAATCCCCTGCTAACCCTGACTGACCTCAGATCAAGTTTGCCCTCATACAAGCAGCTAAAAGATTAAATATGTCCCGAAGGGGACTAGAAGAAGGACATCCAGGAACTAAAAATTCTGAAGGTCAGGGGGAAGGAGGGGGGGCGGTTGCAGACAAATGAAGTTTCCTACTCAGATGGAATGTTATGGTGAGTACATAACTTCTTAATCTGAAGTAGGTACTTCATTTGTCAGCAACCTTTGGGACAGAGTCCCCAGCTACCTGGATCTTGGGCGGCCATCATGGAAGGATATTCCAGAACACTGGAGCCAAAAGATGCTCTCCCTCTGGAGATAACGTCCAGCTTATAATGGTTGATAAAGGTATGAGATGAGGCCCAAGTGGCTGCGGAGCAAATATCATCTAAAGACACTCTAGACCTAAAGGCAGCGGAGGTAGATATAGAGCGAGTAGATGTGCACGAACTCACTGAGGTGCAGGCCTCCCAGAACTTTCATAGGCCGATAGAATACACTGAGATCCAACGAGATAAAAGTGACCTTAGAGACAGGTTTACCAAAGTTAAATTTGGCAAAGGAGATGAACAACTGGTCGGATTGTCTATGACCAGCAGTCCTGTGAATGTAAAAGTGCACTTGTCTATGCACATCTAACGAATGCAGTTTGTATTCTCCTTTGTTCTGATAATTAGGAAAGAAGACTGGCAGGTTAATGGATTGGTTGATATTAGCCTCTGAAGCCACCTTGGGAAGAAACGAGGGATTGGTCCTGAGGTACACTCTATCCTGGTGAAAGGCCAAGTACGGGGGTTTTACACAAAGGGCCTGAAGCTCAGAAACTCTTTGCTGAAGTAATAGTGACAAGGAATGCAGTTTTCCAAGATAGGTACTTAAGATCAACCGAAGCTGCAGGTTCAAAAGGGGGAGCTGTTAATGCCTGTAGGACTAGTGATAAATCCCAAGGGGGTATTAACTTCCTTGACAGGAGGTCTGAGCAGGAAGGTACCCTTGAGAAAGGTTTGACACAACTTAGCCGTAATCAAGGGACCTGACATGTCCCACATGGTAATGAGAGATAGCTGCCAGTTCAACCTTGACCGTAGAGCAGCTAGCCCCCTGATGAAATAGACCTGTAAGGAAATCCAACACAGTCGGTAGCGGCGCTGTGAAGGGATCTAAGTTATGATTCTCCGCCCAGATGGGAAACGCTTCCACTTATTGCGATAGACCTTTCTAGTGGAAGGTTTGTGTGCTGCTACTAGGATGGCTTTAACTGGGGAAGAGATGCCGGGAGTCCTGACTAGGAGTGGAACTGGAGCAGCCAAGCTGTCAACTTGAGGTTGTCCAGATTCGGGATCGGGAGATTTAGGGGATGAGATATTAGATCCGGTAGGGGATCCAGAATCCAAGGAGGATTTACCAGGTGAGACCACAGGTAAGGGAACCACATTTGACGAGGCCAGAATGGGGCAATGAGGATCATTCTGCTCCCCAACCAACTGGCTTTCTGTATGAGTTTCAGCATCAGAGGTAGAGGTGGATAAGCATAAAGTAGACCGGGAGGCCAAGCATGCACCAGAGCGTCTCTCGGGGATTCCCCGAAGGGGGGAATTAGAGCGAAGTAACTGTTGCATTTCGTATTTGAGGGAGAAGCAAAGAGATTGCAACAGGGTTGCCCCCATTCGGGAAAAATCTGCTTCACTACCTGGGGATTGAGAGACCACTCGTAAGGGGAAGGGATGGTGTGGCTGAGCCTGCCACTATGTTGGTCCGTCCTGGAATGTGCGTCGCAACAAGAAAGCGGTTGGTGGAGATCGGCCATTCCCACACTCTCATGGCCTCTCGACAGAGAGGATAGGACCTGGTTCCCCCCTGTTTGTTGATGTACCAGACAACTGACATGTTGTCTGTCTGGATCGCAATAGTTCCTACAGGAAGAAGGTTCTGAAGTGCTTGCAACGCCAATAGCACCGCCCTCATCTCCAGGACATTGATATGCAAAGAGGTCTCTCTCGTTCCACGTGCCTTGGACCGTCCTGCCTGAGCAATGCCCCACCCCCACCCAAGGCGAGAGGCGTCCGTGGTCACCGTGGTGAGGGGAGGAGGTGTGGAGAAGGGACGTCCCGTATGGAGGTCTGGGGACTGGAGCCACCATAAGAGAGCCCCTCCTGCAAGCCCTGCTGAGGGGAATAGGATGGTTTAAGGAGTAATGTAGAAAGGACCACTGGACTTGAAGGGTCCATTGCAGGACCCTCATATTCGGATGAGCCAATGGCAGAAGAGTGATTGCCGCTGCCATGGAGCCTAGAGCCCTCAGGACCAACTCCGCCGAAGGGGCTTCTAATTGGTGGATGGCCTGCACATGAAGCCTCAGGCTTTGTAGTCGTTCCGCAGTCAGGAATGCTAGAAGGTTTCTTGTATCCAATTTGGCCCCTATAAACTCTTATCACCCGAGTCGGGGCAAGAGAAGATTTGTCCCTGTTGATGGTGATGCCCATCTGGGGAGCAAGCCGGAGGAAGTAGTCCCTGGCTGAGCAAGCCGGAGGAAGTAGTCCCTGGATGAGCAAAGTAGATGCCTTGTCGGGGAGGTCAGGAGCCAGTCGCCCAGGTATGGAGAAACCTGCATTCCCTGGAGTCTCAGGTGGGCCGCTATCACTGCTAACACTTTGGTAAACACCCTGGGGGCTGTGGTGAGGCCAAAGGGAAAGACCCTGAACTGGTAGTGACTGGCTCCCAGCCGGAAGCGGAGGAACCTCCTGGATCGTCTGTCCATCAGAATGTGGTAGTACGCATCCTTGAGGTCTATTGAGCACATCCAGTCGTTCTCCCGCAATAGGGGGAGGATGGATTGAAGAGTGACCATCCGGAATTTTTGTTTGGTTACTGACAGGTTCAAAAGGGAGAGGTTGAGAATTGACCTTAAGTCCCCCGTCTTTTTTGGCACCAGAAAGAACCTGGAGTAAAAACCTAATCCGCACTGGTCTGGGGGGACGGATTGGATGGCTCTTTTTTTCTAGGAGCTGCTGAATCTCTGCAGCTGCTACCTCCCTCTGATCAGGTGGTACATCTGGGAGGTTTCTGAGTTTGGGAACATGATACAGGGGAATTTGGTAACCTCCGGATATGATACGAAGCACCCAGCGATCTGATGTGATGGACTCCCAAGCTGCCAGGTGCCTCGAGAAAAGTACAGTTTTGTACCTACCATAAATGTAGATGTTCGAAGATCCACATTGCTGCAGTCCTTACACTTGGGTAGTCCGCTGTCCTCGGTCGGCCCGAATATCAAAGTATAAGGCTGACGTCGGTCAAGGCGCATTTGACTGACATCAGGACGTCAGGGTACAAATGCGCATGACCGACGTCATATCCTCAGTCTTTTCTTGCCCCAGATGTCAGAAGACCCTAAAAATAAAGGTCAAAACCAAAAGACAGCAAACAACCAACCAACCACCCTTGCACTAACTATATGTACAATATATACAATATATACAATATGTACAACCTAACCCACACAACCACCTCTAACTGCAGAGGGGAAGGAGGGAGGGAAAATTAGACTGCAGCAATGTGGATCTTCGAACATCTACATTTATGGTAGGTACAAAACTGTACTATGTTCTTCATCTCACATTGCTGCAGTCCTTACACTTGGGTAGAATCCCAAAGCAGAGGTAAGGGAGGATGGCTAACTACAAGGAAGCAGGAGCTGCCAAAATGCCCTGCAAAACAGCAGTGGCAAAACCAGCCCTGGATTTAGAGTAAAGTGGCAGGTGATAATGCCTAGAGAAAGTATGCACTGAACTCCAAGTAGCTGCCTCCAAAATATCCTTGGTTGCCACTCCCATCAAAAAAGCTGTTGAAGTGGCAGTAGCCCTAGTGGAATGAGGCCTAATCCCAGCTGGAACTTCCTTGCCATGATGGGAATAACAGAAAGCAATGCAAAACCCAATCCACTTAGAAATAGTTTGTTTTGACACAGGCTTGCCCTGAGAACTCAAAGCAAAAGAAACAAACAACTGCTGAGACTGCCTGAACCCTTTAGTTCTGTCCAAATAATAACGCAACTGCCTGTGTACATCTGAAGTGTGCAAAATCTTTTCCCCTTTATTTTGGGGATTTGCATAGAAAGTAGGCAAATGAATAGTTTGGTTTAAAGCCACACTAGAAACCACCTTAGGCATAAAGGAAGGATTAGTGCGTAATGATACCCTATCCTTATGGAAAATCAAGAAAGGCTCAACGCCATAAGGGCCTGCAATTCAGAAACCCTTCTTGCAGAGGTAATTGCCAACAAAAAGCAGTCTTCCATGATAAATATTTCAACTCAGAAGTAGCTGCAGGCTCAAAAGGTTGTAGAGTGAGTTTCTCCAACACAAAATTGAGATCCCAAGGAGGAGTAGGAGGTCTTCGTGGGGTCTTATATTCTTTGCCCTCTAAGAAATTGCTTGAACAAAGGATGAGAAAACAATGGTGGGTCACAATCATAGTGAGCGAAATTGCTGCAGCATGAACCTTAACAGAAGAGAAAGACAAACCTTTGTCCAGTAACTCAGTAAGATATTGAAGAGCCACACTCAAATTAGGCTCAGAAACATCAAAATCTTTGCTGCACTCCAAAATAAAAATCTCTTCCATTTATCTGCGTACACTTTCCTTGTACTAGGCCTTCTAGCTTCCAAAATCACATTCAAAACTTGTTGTGGAAGTTGAGACCCTCTATGGTTCAAAACAGAATATGCCAGGCTGTTAGGTGAAGAGAGTGAAGTTTGACATTCAGCAAATGGCTGTCCTCCTGTGACAACAGGTGTGGAATTGAAGGCAAAGGCCATGGAGGCTTCCGTACCAGACTTCTCAGTAATGGGTACCAGTGCTGTCGAGGCCAATCTGGAGCTATTAAAATCATCCTTGGCTTGTCCTGTCTGACCTTTAGAAGTACCTTTGTGAGGAGAGGCAGAGGAGGAAAGGCATACACATGAAGATTGCTCCAATTGAAAGAAAGAGCATCCACTTTCCAAGCTGTGGGATGAAACCTTTTTGTGAAAAACTTTGGCAGCTGATGGTTTAGTGGAGAAGCGAACAGATCTATGTCTGGAGTTCCCCATGACACTGTCAATTTCTGAAATACATGAGGATCCAATTTCCACTCGTGGGGATCCATAATTCGTCTGCTCAACACATCTGCTAAGGAGTTCTGTGCTCCTGGCAGAAACCTTGCCTGAAGATTGAGCTGTAAACTGAGAGCAGTCTCCCACAAAATCATTGCTTGCCTGCATAGAGGATAAGAATCGTTCCCCTTGCTTGTTGATGTACCACATGACAGTTGTGTTGTCTGTTAGAATCAACACCTGCCCTGGAAGAAGTAAATCCTTGAAAGCTATTAATGCAAACTGGACTGCTAACATCTCCTTCAGGTTGATATGTAGATGTTGTAGTCTGGCAGGCCACTTGTCTTGTATCCACTTTCCATTTAGATGAGCTCCCCAAGCTTTGTCTGAGGCATCTGTCGTTAAAATCTGACTCGCCTCTGGCGGGTCACAGAGAGTCCCTTGTTTAGGTGACATTCCTTAGCCCACCACAAAAATTCCTTTTGAATGCAAGGTATTATTTGAATGACAGTGTCTAGATGCTGGCAGTGCTGTGTCCATACATTTTTGAGATACCATTGCAGCTTCCTCATATGCAGTTTGGCATTGGGAAGCACCAGAATACAAGATGCCATGAACCCTAAGGCTTGAAGGACTGTCCTTGCAGTCAGCCCGGACTGATGAGATAGCTGATGGAAGTAAAGGGATAGACTCTTGTTTGTCCGGGGTTAAAAAGGCCATCTGGGATGCTGTATTCAGTCTCACACCCAGAAAGCACATGTCTTGAGAGGGTACTAGACTGGACTTTATTTCGTTCACAGAATACCCCAGGCATCTTAGTACTGCTATCACATATTCCAAATGATGAAGAAGCTCTTCCCTTCCTTGAGCCAGAATCAGGCAGTCGTCCAAATAAGGATAGATCTGTATTCCTTTTAGCCTGAAGAAAGCTATCACTGGAGCCAGAACTTTCGTGAACACTCTGGGCGCAGTAGATAAGCCAAAGGGCAATGCAGAGAACTGATAGTGAGAAGTCCCAGCACGAAAACGCAGATACTTCCTGCAACTTAGTCTGATAGGAACATGAAGGTAAGCCTCCTTGAGATCCAAAGTTACCATCCAATGATCTTTGCCCAGCAGAGGTAAAAGCTGCTGTAACGTCAACATTTTGAACTTGGGAATGTCCAGATAAGTGTTGAGGGTAGATAAATCCAAAATTGGTCTCCACGTGTTCCCCTTCTTTGGTACTAGGAACAGGCGAGAATAAAATCCTAGGCCCACTTCTGGCATAGGGACCGGCTGTATGGCCCCTATTTGAAGTAACAGAGAAACTTGCTTGTGAGCCTCTATTCTTTGTTGAGGAGGAACGTCTGGCATGCCTTTGAAAGGAGGCAAGGTATGGAAATAAAACCTGTAACCGTGGTGTATGATATCCAATACCCATCTGTCTTGGGTAATTAAACTCCAATTGTCTTTGAAAAGTGCCAACCTTCCTCCCAAAGGTGCTGCCAGACGAGAAGGCTCTGGCAGCTGAAAAGGTAGGTCATTGGGTCTGTTTACGAAAGGACTGACCCCTGCCCTCACCCGAAGACTGTGCAGGAGAACTCCCTGTTCTAGGCCTGAAAGAGCCCTGAGCTCTGCCCCTACCACGTCTAGATCTACCCCTAGACTGGGAATCATAAGAAGGATACGTCCACCCCTTAGTAGGCCAATTTCTACTAAACTTTGGAGGCTGGACCTGCAAAAAATCTTTAACAGTCTGCATAGACTTAGCCTTGTCTTCCATCTTCTTTAAAACTGCCTCAACAGGAGGACCAAACAACACGTCAGATTGTAAAGGAGCATCTAAAATCCTTGTTTTAACATGTTCAGACAAATTTTGATCCCTTAGCCAGGCGTGCCTGCGAAGAACTGACCCAGTGGCAGCCACCCTAGGCGTGGCCTGTACAGCATCAAAACCACATTGCAAAGAATGCTTACCCACCTGTTCAGAAACATGTACTAAATCTTGCAACTCTTTACAATCAATACCTACTGCCAGAGCATCAACCTTAGACTTCAATTGTGAAAGGAGATAGTTTTGGTATTTCAACATGTGAAACTGGCAATTCAAAGCCCTCATAGCAAGAGTGGAAGAAGTATAAACTTTCTTTCCCCATCTATCCAAGGCCCTAGCCTCTTTGTCTGCAGGAACCGGATTCTTTACAACAGAAGCCTTAACACCTTTAGGCCCCTGGCTAACAGTTTCTGGGTCTGCCCTAGGACTCTTAAAAAGATACTTATGAGCTTCAGGCACCCTGTAATACCTATCTGGCTTAACAGGAGCAGGAGGCAAAGAATCAGGATTAAGAGAAGCCTCTGAAAAAACATCTGCCACTACATCCAAAACAGGAGGTATAGCCAAAGGCCTATGCTGGGGTAAAACAAGAATTCCCTAAGCCTTTTCCTGGAATCAGAGAAGTCCTGACCTTCCCACTTAAAATGCTCCCTCATGGAATGAAGAGTTTCTGAAAAAGAAAAATCCTCAGGAGGAGAAGCAGAAGGAGTAGAATCATCCACATCAGAATCAGAATAAGGAGAGTACTCCTGCAAATCTTCAGCCGAAGACTCTGAAACATCTGAAGCCTGTTCAAAACCCCCCAGCTCAGGCTCCATCCTAGGTCTCTTATCAGGAGGGGGCATAGAACCCCTAATCAAAGTAATCAAATCTTCTGCCATTTTAAGCATATGCTTCTTGGGCACAGTTCCTGAAGAGCTAGGGGTAACACCAACTGAAGCTAAACCTGGCCTGCCCCTGGGAGAAGCCTTTGAAACACAAGGAGGGGCCTAGCCACCCTAGGAAGGGAGGGAGAATAGTAACCTGAGAAGCCCCCTCAGCCTGACTTGCCTCCTGAGAGGCCACATCTTGCAATAATAAAGTCTCACCCTGGGAACACAAAGAAACCTCCGGGGGAGCCACCGGCTCCACCGACACCTCTAAAGAACCGGCGTCCGGTACAGACGGTTCTTCTAGCCTAGGCTTAACTGCTTTGTCCTTGCGCTTCTTGAAGAAGCGGGCCGGAGCATCCGGCGGCATTTTATAATTGCACCGCTTCCCAAAGACTAACCTTGCACAATCCAACCTTCTCTTTATAGTGCGTTTATTAAATCTAGCACAAGAGCGACAGCCAACAACGTCGTGCTCAGGCCCTAAGCAAGGAATACACAAAGTATGATAATCCCTATGCGGTATCTGTTTCCCACATGAAATGCAATTATTGACTTTTTCTGACATCCGGTAAATCACTGAGGCAAGAAAAAACTAAAATATTCCCCAACGGGGTACTTAGCCAACTTTGAACTCGGTCTGAAATTTCAAAATCGAAAAATCTCAGAACGCCAACCGGCACTTGCAATGCTGCTTCTGCATCGGACCATGCGGCAAAAAAGACTGAGGATATGACGTCGGTCATGCGCATTTGTACCCTGACGTCCTGATGTCAGTCAAATGCGCCTTGACGCCAGCCTTATACTTTGATATTCGGGCCGACCGAGGACAGCGGACTACCCAAGTGTAAGGACTGCAGCAATGTGAGATGAAGAACATCGCCCCCCGACTGCCTCCAGAGTGGAGCAGTTGGGCAACCCCTCAGGGTTGCTGCGTGGGCCGATCAGAGAAGGTTTCTCTGGACCCAAAATTCTTCGGGCCCCCTCTGCCTCTAGGGCGGCGTCCTCCCCGTTTCCTCTGCCACAGAAGGACTGGTTGTCCGGAGCAGGCTGGGAATGTTGAGATTTCCGGAACCACATCTTCTTCTGTCCCTTTTGGTTCTTGGAGAAGGACCTCTGGGGAGCAGAGAAGCGGACTCCGACGGCAGACAATGTCTTCCCGTCCTTTTTGCTCTGGACTAAAGTCTCGCGAACTGTCTTGCCAAATAAGGCAGAAACCATCAAAGGGGCATTCGCAAATGACGCCTTGAAGGGTTCCGCGAAGTCACAATGTCGGAGCCAGGCCTGGCGTCTCATGACTAGGCCTGCTCCGCTGGCTCTAGCGGCTCCCTCTGTGGCATGGGACAAAAGCCGCATAGAGGTATTCGATATAGATCTTAGAGTGGCCATGCGAGTGGAGTACAACTGTTTGTCCTCCGCCATGGACTCTGGGGGGGGGGGGCAGCGTACTCTTTGATAAGGTCTCGCTGCATCCTGATAATGTGTGCCATGTAGTTCAGGGACCTTACTGAGAAGGTCGCTGAACTAAAGACCCACTTCCCTAGGCGATCCATTGAGCGGGACTCTCTGCTCGGTGGATGGACCGAGGGGCTCTCCTGAGCAGATTCCCACTTGGTGGCTGCCGCCACCAACATGGCATCTACGGGGGGACCCTTGCTCCAGTGGGACCTCTCTGAAGGGGGCTCAGAATCCTATCGGGGCATTTGGGAACTGGTTCTACAGTGTTCAGATCCTTCCACTCCCTGATGGTAATAAGGTCCACCAGAGGGTTGGGCGGAGGGGACACCCAAGAGGTAGATGGGCTGGATTCGAACGCCTCCAGGAACACGGACTCGTTGGAGAAAGCCTTGGGGGCAGACCACCCTCCCAGTCCTGAGAATTTCCATGATGTCTCCGAAGGAGACATCCTCGGGGGGTGACCTTGGGAAGCCTTCCCTTTCGTCCAAGTCTGTGTCTTCTGTTAAGGACTCAGGGGAGTCCACGTGCCTCCTCTTACACTTCCGCTTAAGAGGAACATCCTCGGGGGGGGGCTGTCCGAGGAAGTCTCACCAGCAACATCTTGTTCCAGAGGAACGCCCTGAGACATCGAAGTAGGCTGTCCCTGTGGCCAGGTGATGGAAGCCAGACCCAGCAGAGAGGGAGTGCAGGATGGGGCCGAGGCAAGGCCGGGGGTCCGGATGCAATCAACAAAGCCCTCTCCACCGCATCGAAGGCTGAGGGAGAGTCGTTCTCTCTCGGATTCGAGAGCCGACTCCCACTCGGATCCGATGGGGGGATCGGAACCAGAGCCGAGACCATCGGATCCAAAGGACCTGTGTGCTCCGACCTGGACGGAGCCGAAGGCACACTGAATGCCTCGGATCCAAAGCTCAGCCCACAGCTCCGAGAGCTCGGATCCGACGAGGACGGACCCGACAAACTCCAGGGAAAGGTCAGAGCCGAAGTACCAAGTACTGTCAGTGCAGACCCATCCCCGGCTCCAACGCTGTCCGGCTCCGGGCGCTCTGAACCCAGGAAGCGGGTCGAAGAAGGAGCTATCGGGGCAAAAAAAGGAGTCGAGCTCCCCCCTGAAGGGGGGGGAGGTAGGAGCACTCCCATCTGCAGCTGGGCCTGGATGAACCTTCGCATCATCCGGTCCAAGTCTGCATTCGACAGGCTATATGTGGATCTCGACGAGGCCACTGAGGCGGGCCGGCAGTGCCGCCTCAATGACCTCGACGGAGATCGGGTCTCCTCCTTCTCGGGTCCCATTGAGAAGCATGGGGACCGGAGCCGAGGAGGAGACTTGGAAGCCATGGAGGGAGAAGCCCGCTTAGCTGGGGGGGGGCCGAAGCGGAGGCCTTGGCCCACCGCTTGTGGTGCTTCTCCCTCCTGGCCTCCCTCTCCTCCGGTGTCGTAGCAGGAGTTTGAGTCCCGGCCGGGGGAGAGAGGCAGGAGTGGCCGCCACCGAGAACTGGGGTGAGGCCACGGGAGCACCGGAGACCGAAGCCGAATCCGGGGGCAAAAGTCCCGCCAGGATCAGCTTCGACCTCCGCTCTTTCAGTGCCCTGGGGTTGAACGCCGTGCAGATAGCACACCCTGAGGAGAGGTGTTCAACCCCAAGGCACCGAACACACCGAGTGTGGCCATCCGCTGGTGAAAGCTTATGGCCACACTCGGTGCATTTGGAAAAGATCGGTTTTGGGGCCTCTGACATTACACTAATACAAAAAAGCAAACTCACTCACACAACACCCCAAACACACAACGACCCACATAAACACTACGCACCAGTGAAGGGAGGGGAGGAAATTACACTAAAAAATACAAGATTCTAGAACTAAAACAAGGGGAAACCTAACACACTCAACCTTTTAATAAAAAAAAAATATATAACAATAAGTATAATAAGTTGAAAACTTATCTGAACAAACTAGGAGCTCTGAATCTAGCTGCTTTCACAAGCGTGGCAAACTAGATCTGAGGTCAGTCAGGGTTAGCAGGGGATTATGGGTAAGGGGAGGAGCTAGGAGCTTGGATCTGATAGCTGTGAAACAAGTTGCCGGCTCGGATCAGAGATCGGATCCGATACCCAAAGGTTGCTGACAAATGAAGTACCTACTTCAGATATATGGCTTTGCAAGAAAAAAAAAAGTGGCCAAGAAAGACTGGAATTTTGTTGACTTTTTTAAACTTAAGCATATACTCCACTTTCTCATTAATGTTTAGAAATATACTAAAAGGGGGGACGTAACCAAGTAAAGCAATTTTGTTCTTATTAGTACCTGTATAAAACATTTCAGCATATCAGCTATATGTTATATATAGAAAAGCAGTTTTACGAGTGCGCTGTCAGAGGTGTTTTTAATGTGGGTTGGGAGGATCTTTTCAGTGGCTGCTATAGAACAAGCACTTTTAGTAGTAAGAAATACAAGTTTTACAGTAAAAGAGAAGAAAGTGTGGACAAATGCAAGTTGTAATGTTAATATGCTCAGATCTTAGGCTGGTGGGGTGCAAAAGTGCACGGATTACCTTGTGTGTACAACTAACATATTTCCTTTTATTTTTACAAGGTGAATCTCTAAATTAATGTACTTGGCTTAAGCTATAAACAAATGTTTTTAGAGGTTAGCAAAATAAGACAAAATAAAGAAAGCCTTGAAGAAATGCCAAGCTTCTTACATCTACAAAGATATTAAACTTGTCTCCCCACTTAGCAAATGTTCAATGGGAGTCAGGAAGTCTACAGCTGCAGCTAATTTTACATTATGTTCCAAGTGAAATTTACAAAAAGATTCATTGCTGACTACTTTTACATAGAGGTGACCTGTCTGAAGGAACAAGCAATTAATTAATCATGAGAATTCTGAACATACTTTGCAGAGGAAAATGCAAAACTTTAAAAGGTAGAATGCCAAACAGTTCAATGAAAAAATAACATTTGAAATTATTGGAAGTCAATAAGCAATACCTGCCTTAATACAACAGTATACTAAAGCCCCAAGTGAAATTGCAATGGTTAATAGTTAATGCTTTCTGAAAGCATACATGCCATTTTTCACACCTGGGAGGGGACTATCGATAAGAAAAGAACAAACAGTAATCAGTGCAAGTGGAAACACCGGTGTTAGCATTTGCTTTAGCATGGGTAACTTTAAGTTTGGGTTAGGCAATGCGCGTGTGTGCAGCTGTCGATTTTGGGCAATTGTTCCTATCATCTTCTTCTTTAGGCTTTTCCCGGTTAGGGGTCACCACAGCGGATCACTTTGTCCGCTCATGATTGGCAGTGGAGTTTTACGGTGTCGAGTTGCCAGCCCGGCGCCCAACCTTCCACAGAAGGCACACACACACATCTAGGGCCAATTTAGAGCATCCAATTCACCTACTGCGTGTCTTTGGGATGTGGAAGGAAACCGGAGCACCCGGAGGAAACCCACACAACCACAGGGAGGACATGCAGACTCTTCACAGAAGGCACCCCAGCCGAGAATCGAACCGGAGAACCTCCTGCTGTGAGGTGGCAACGCTAACCGCTGCACCACGGTGGCCAGCAATTGTTCCTATCTGGAGAATTAAAATCTATTTTTAGAAGATGACATACATATGTGTTATATAAATATATTTAGTTTTTTGTGAGGGTTTTCATTAAAACAAAAAGTCTTGCAAAATGGGACATGTTCAAGTGGAGATAAGAAACAACTATATAAAAAAATAAGCCTGCCAAACAGAATGTGCAACAACAGTTGAAAATACATTAGGTTGGATGACTGCAATAAGGGGTACAGAGAATAGGCAAGGGGGTTAAAATTTACGAGAAAAAAAAAACTGTCAAAAGAACCAAGATAATGGGAGCAAATAATTAGAGAGGGAAAGGCAATAGAATGGCAAGAGGCCACTGCCTTTCCTATCACTGACTGATATCAGGGTATAGGCAAACAGAAAGGAATGGTGGATCCTAAGTGAAAGACCAGTTGAATTAGTACGGCATATAAAATAAACAGGAATCAGAGGAGGTTAGAAAGGACTGGAAAAAAAATGGTTAAATCATTCACAAAGAAACAATGAAAGGATATATGCATGGCTCCCAAATATGCAATATAGTCTAGAAAATTTAGAATTTTTGCTTGGAAGTGTTTATTTTTATACCCCAAACAGATACCAAACTATTTTTCCACAGGTCGACTGCAAATGTTGGAGCCATGATGGGGAAAAAAGAGGTAACTGGAAACATATTAACCAAACACAACCTCCTCTCCAACACCCAGCACAGTGTCATGCCCAACCACAGTACTTGTGCTGCCTTCCTCAAATTCATCAACATAGTAAACCAATATAGAAATAAGGGCAACTTTGTTTTTTCACTCTTACTTGTCCTTTCCAAAGTATTTGACAGTGACCCACCAAAAGCTCCTCTCTGAACTTGAAACACAAGGTGTCACTTACACTTCCTTCTCCTGTTTTCACAGGTATTTATGCAATCAGCAAGCAACTAAATGGCAACAAATCCTTTCAGGATTTCAACTAATCTCTGTTGGCATTCAAGGGTCAATACTCTGCCCCCTTCTATGTAATATTTTCCTAAATAAACTTCACATTGCTACAACACTTGCCACTCGTGTACAAAATGCTGATGATTCAACCCACATCTGCTCTGCTCCATGCATAACAAAATTACAATCTTTCAATGATATTTAAATTTGGCTGCTTGACGCAAAAAACTTATGCAGTTTACTCCAAAACACCTTAACCAGAAACACATTACCTCAAGTAATAAGACAAAAACAGAAACCATGAGCCAGACTAAAACTCATAATAGAGGACTACCTCAAATCTGTTCACCACATACTTCATTCCATCACCATAAATCAGTTTTCCTCTACAGGGCTAACACAACCTGACATATCAAGCAAGGATTACCTTAGCAGCAAAATACCTTATTCTTTCTCTGTTGTATGCTTCCCCTATTCTTACAAATACTAACACTATGTATAAAACTAAACTAGCCTCCTGTTACTACAAAATACAGTAGACAGTCTATTATCAGAACGTCAATTAACCAAAATGTCAATTATTCAAACGCAGCTTTCCAAAGTTTTCGGGTAGGGAAAATCAAAGTCTGAATATGTAAACATTATACGTATTCACTTATGCATGTTCTTTTGAGCTTGTAGCCCACTTGTGTGAGAAGAATATTCTTTACTGTCCACTGGAATCATCGAATGGTTGAAAAGTGTATTCAATGCATGCAGAAAGAAACAAGACTTTAAAAGGTTTTTTATGCAGTTCAATGTATGTTTTATTATCCGAATGGTCTGATTAGCCACACTACCACAGGTCCCAATTACAATAAAACCTCTAAGTTGACCACCCAAGGGACTGTAACAAACTGGTCAACATAGGGAGGTGGTCAACATAAGGAATTACACCTATTGTACTGATACATATGTGTACTTTACTTTCTTGTACAGCTATTACAGAAAATCATATGAAATCATACATAATCAAAATATAGTAAAATCACACACAGTATCATACAAAATCAATAAGTTTACTGTTTTCTCATGGTTTAATCATTCTTTCCGAAAAAAGTCATCTTGGTCCGCTTCTTATTCTTATTGCAAAAGTAAGTGGGGAAGGCACTCGGCATACCTGGGCATTTTTCCACAGCAAAAAACTGCATTATCAGATGCCGGATATCCTCTTCTTTTGAGGTCTCTACAATTTCTGTGTCATCCTCACTTGCTTCTTCCACTTCATCAGCTGCTTCATGCACTTTTACACTGGTCAGTACTTCAGTCAG
>NC_056751.1:532490282-532523898 GCF_019279795.1 Protopterus annectens | reverse complement strand
GTTGGACAATTGTGTCTCTGGCAATTGTGTCCTGCAAAAAAAATTAAAAAACTATATGGCAAATACCCTGAGATTTTAAGACAAAATATATTTCTTAAGTTTTCTTTAATAGCTACATAAAAGTTATTTTGTATCTGAAACACAAACATTATCTGAAAAAGCATAAACAATGTAAAAGCTTCAAAAATAAGCTATTATTTTGGCAAAAAGTGAGGTTCTACCCTTTGCGCTAGCCGTGGGTATATTCTGTCCTGCAAAATATCATATTTCTACAAAAAATGTCCCACTTTGGGTATTTGAAAATGTGGCAACCCTTCCGGACAGACGCTGTCCTTATACCAGCAGGTTAACAACACAGGACCAGCAAAAAACAACAACAACAAAAAAAGTCTACGGGTCGGCAGTCGATCACTGAGTGAGGGCAGCCCCGCAACAAAGCCCACGTAAAATTCCCCCTAAAACAACAATGGTGCCAACACTCAATGCCTTAAGTTTCTCGCATCAAGGCAGGTGGTGGCACCGGTGTATTTTGCACAGATACTTTCACATTCTCTACAAATGAAGCAGTGAGACCAAGACAGGAAGAAGCAGGGTGGGGACTGTCAGAGCTCTGACATGTCCAGCAAAAGGTGCTGAAATACCACCTTTACTAACAATATAGTTTTTTGCGAATATTCACATAAAAACAATCGACGTTATAGCAGTCACTTATTAAAAATCAATGTTAAGCGTGTGCTACCCTACAATTTAAATCCTCGATCTATTCTGAAATGTTTCTTTATTTAGACTGTACAAACGAAGCATGAGCCCATAAAAGTTCCTCGTCACCAGCTGGTGGACCACTAAACCGTAGTGACAACAAATGGTGATGACTTAAGTGTTGTCTCGACTTACAAACACTACTACTAACCGGTAGAAGGAATACGTGCTCTGAAGTCCATGCCCGGACTTGTCTTCTATAAACCTTGCTTTGGCGTCACTACCATCCCAGTGCTCTAAAATCCCATACCTGACTTCGTATTCCTGGGCTCACTAGTACAAGCACCGCAGTCTGCCTGATCGCCAGCACCATCAACATCCCCAATACGTCCATCTCCCGACGAAGCCATTCTGAATTGTGCGCCGTACCGCTTCACAACATGCGCCCCTGAAAACGAGGCGTGACAAGCCATTACATCATATAAAACGTATGAGATAAAGAAAACGCGCATCCTTAGATTTCTTCAGTCGCATATAATATACGTTTCAAACTGTGTATATGTAGCTGCTTTAATAAATTCTTTATTCCGTAGTTGTTTTATAATTTTTACCTCAAAAGATAGTATTATTATAATATATCATGCTTGTTGCAAAGTTACATCATACGGACGTCACTTCATTTTTAACTTGCGAATGCCAGACTCATACTTCTCGACCGCCCAGATTTTTGGCCGATTCCTCATAAATTTGTGGTTTTCTGGCAAATTCAGGGGGATTGAAATAACTAAATCTCTTACATCTGAGTTTCAGACTTCATTTCCTTCAGAAAATACATGCTATGACAAATGCTGTTATTCTAGCAACTTTCTAAGGCTGTTTGTGTCTTTCGGCTTTTACCACAGTTAGGGGACGCCACAGCAGAACTCCGGTCCGCTAATGATTGGTAGTTGATTTTTACGTGCGGAGTTAACAGCTCTGACGCACAACCTTCAACGAAGGTATGCCCATTCACACGTCTCCATGCAGAAGACGGTCTAAGTGAGAATCGAACCGGACAACGTCTTACTGTGTGAGGTAACAACGCTACCGCAGCACCACCACCGTGGGTTTTCTAAGTCTGTCAGAACAATATTTATAACATTACATATCCCTATTTTGGGGGCCTACGACAAATGCTGCTATTCTAGCAACTTTCTAAGTCTGTAAGAACAATATTTATGACATATCCCTTTTTGGGGGGCCTTTGTCTCCCCTTTCTTTTAGGGTTTGTCCAGATTTCTTGTGCTAAGAGGTTGAGAGGCATACTACTTACACCTGGACTGTTTATTACATTCTCAACAAATCGGAGATAAATTTAGAAATAAACAGGGACAAATCAGGTACTCTCCCAGATAATCTAAGTGACCACTCACCTACTTATGTCATTAGGCATAAAACCAACCTAATTTTACCTACCATATACAGAACACTACGTTCAAAAAAGCATTTTAACTCTGAAGATTTTCTAGCTGAATTATTACAATGTAATTGGTCCCCACTAAAATATCTCCCTCTTAATGAAGCAGTAGAATATTTTAATTCAACATTCTTATCTATCCTTGACCATTATGCTCCTAATCGCACTATTAGAACCAAAGCTAAAGCAGCACCCTGGCTGACCAACAATACTAGGCAAAAAATCATCCTCGGAAACAAATCTTGGACCAAATGGTGTACCACGAAGAATCCAACTGACCACCAAAATTTCCGAGAACTTAGAAATAGTACAAAAAAAGCCATCCTAATAGACAAAAAGAATTATTACCTTCAATTACAACAAACCTCCAAAAAGGAACCAAAAAAAATTTGGTCCATTATTAATTATCTTTTATCTCCAGGCCAATCCATAACACCTAACCCTCAGGACTGTAACCCAGAGAACCCCTTACAAACAGCCAATGACTTTAATTCCTTCTTCACTAATACTATTCAAACTCTTGCTAGTCACCTAACACCCGACACCTCCAAGCTGCTCTCACTTACTTTAAATCTACCTCCTTCATTTCACTTACAACCTGTATCTACCTCCTTTATCTTATCACTGCTCCAAAAACTAAAACCTACCACTCCTTCTGCAGATAAACTTCCTGCAGAATTCTTGCAAATAGGAGCCAAAGCCATTGCCTATCCCATCTCTATTCTGAGAAATAGATCCATAAAGGAAGGACTTTTTCCCTCTATCTGGAAGATATCACACATCATCCCTCTACACAAAGGAGGTAAGTCAAATGACCTCTCTAACTTTCATCCCATAGCACTCCTATCACCTATAGCTAAAATCATGGAAAAATGTATCCATAAGCAACTTGTTAATCACCTTCTGCACAACAACCTACTTGCTAACTGTCAGCATGGATTCAGACCTTCCCACAGTACTACCACAGCTCTACTCTCCTTTACCAACTCAATCAACTATAACCGTAATAATAATAATCTATCATCATCAGTCTTCATTGACTTATCTAAAGCTTTCGACATAGTTAACCATAAATTTCTTCTGCACATACTAAAATCTCTCTCACTTGACCTTCCTTCCTTAACTTGGTTCATGTCTTACCTAGAAAACCGGCAACAGGCAGTTCTCTGGAAAAATGCACTATCCAATCTCCTCCCCATCTCTTTAGGTGTACCACAAGGCTCTATCTTAGGCCCCCTTCTATTTTCCATCTTTATTAATGACCTCCAATCAGCTATCCCATATACCACCTGTATACAATATGCAGACGATTCTACTATTATCTGCACTGCTAAGTCTCAAACTGAACTACAGTTAATAACCCAAAAACATTTACCAGTGTTGAACAATGGTTCTCCGATGCCCTACTACTCAACCCCAAGAAAACAAAACTGCTATTATTTTTACCATCCCGTAGATCTACCCCACTAAACCTCACTCTTACTTCCACTGATAGTACTCTCATCTCACCAGTTTCAACTACTAAACTTTTATGTATAACTATTGACAATAATCTCAACTTTGAGACTCACATCAACAGCACAATAAAAATAGTTAATAAAAAAATTGGATCCCTTTACAGAATTAAACCCTTCCTCACACCAAGCAAGGACAACCTTAGCCAGATCTCACCTTATCTCTACTCTTCTATATGCTTCCCCCATATACACTAATCTCTCCAAAAATAACCTCAAGAAACTAACAATATCTTACCATAACATTGCTCGATTTGCAGCAGGATCCCCATTTAGAACTCACCACTGCCTCAACCTAAGAAAACTAGGTTGGCTTGAACTTCAGAACCAACTCATACTTCAACAGCTCTTAATAGCTCACAAGATACTATACCAACCAACTAAAACACCTATACTCTCTAACCTCATTTCACCATACAATAATCTGAAACATCTACGCTCTTCCAATAAACTACTGATTAATTCAACCTGTCTCTTTTCCAGTTCTGTTGGAAAAATGTGGAACAAATTACCCTCTGATATCTTAACTTTGTCTTCTCTCCCACATTTTAAAAAACGGCTGAAAATTCATCTCAATAAACACTGGCTGTGCTCCTGCACCTACCCAGCTTAACTCTACTTCTACCTCTTTAACCTTTCTTTCCCTATAATTCCTGCATTTACCTTTGTCTATATCCTCGTAGCTCCCCCTTTATAAAATATTGTACACAGTCATATGTTTATTCTCTTTTGATAAAAAAAAAAACTTTTAAATTCATTTGTTTATTATACTTATGTTTTATCTCTGATTATGTTTATGTAATACATGTATTAACTAGTCCTGATGTAAAATCCTTGTATTTGTATTGTCAATCTCTGTTTTTAGTATTTTATAACTCTTGGAGCTTTTCTCCCCGGGCCTCTACTGAAAATGGAAAATGGACCCATATCCAGCTAGACTAGGCCGGTCAACAAATGTAAAATAAAATAAAATAAAATAAAAATAAAAAATAAAACTCAGTACTTCTCAGCTAAGTCTGATTTGACTCAGATTTTTTCTCCGTCTTTCTTAATCCCTCTTAAAGCGGTGACTTTTTGCAGAAAAGATGGAGAACTATATTTAATAAAATGAAAATAACTAGTTATAGATGTAAGAAAATGTATATTAATTCACATTTTTTAATTATCAGTGTCTCAAGTTAATAACATTAATATTGTAAAAGCATCACTGATTATTATAGGATCATAGGCTCATAAGAGGTTACTAGGCTAATGGCCCTAGGGCCCTTACAAACCTAGCCAAAACTTTATCCCTATAAAGAAACCTCAATCAGCAACTGTCACCCCTGTTAATGAGGGACACAGGTGGAACCTCTAGGACAAATTTGTGGTTTCCAATCCCCTCATCAAGGTCACGCTTGAAGAGGGTCAGCAATGTACTTTGACGTGTATGGGAAGTCTATTCCAGAGACGGGGCAGTCTCTGGGAGACAAACCAGTCTCTCCAGCAGGTTTTGTTAATGTCACATATTAGATTTAGGCCTTTCAATTGGGTAATGTGCGAGGACTTAGATTTACGGATAGGGAGCATCTGTAGTAGGGCAGGGTGCAAGATTGCCTTGTAGGCGAGACACAGATCACCTCTGAGGAATTTGTACGATACTGAGTAGAGTGATAGTGACTTGAGCCTGTCCACATAGGACAGGTGTTGGAGGCCATGGATCCTCATTGTGAGGTATTTCTGTGGCCTTTCCAGTTGGTGCAGGTGTCTGGAGAGTACATACCAAAAAGGGCATTGTACTCGATTATTGGCCTAATGAGGGAGGAGTACAGAGACATAATAACCTTTTTTCTGGATGTAATCCCTTTACTTATGAGATGAACCAAGTAAAAGGCTTTTCTAACAACTGCTGCTACATGATAGTCGAATGTGAGATTGTTGTCAACCTCAGTACCCAGGTCTCTCACCACAGGTTGTGTGCTTAGGGGGCTGCAGTTGATGTGGTAAACAGTAGGGGCCATGGTTTGCCAAATTATATGATAATACATTTTTTTGCATTTAACTTAAGGCCATGACATTGGCACCAGTCAAGACCCTCTTATAGTATGTTAACATCATTTGGGGAGTCAATGACAGCACCCAACTTACATTTGTCTGCAAAGTTGGTCAGCCACACGTCATTTGTCTTTGCCTGGACCTCTGAGAAGTAGATGCCAAACAGTAGGGGTCCCAGGATGGATCCCTGGGGAACACCACTAGTGACAGGTCTGCTGTTGGAATTAGAGGCACCTATATTGGCCTTGTGGGTCCGCCCACCTGATGAGATAGGGATTTACATAAGTTGTGTTAGCTTTTCGATGATGCCTAAGTGGGGGATTATGTCAGAGGCTTTGACCAAGTCAAGGTAAGCTGTATGTACTGACTTTCCCTTATCCAGGGCCTTGGTGACAATCTCAAAAAAGTCACCCAGGTTCACAGGCAAGATCTGCCCTTGACAAATCCAAACTGGGTGGGGTCAAGTGCTTGGAGATTGCCTATATCCTTGTTTATGAGGTCCATAATAATATGCTCCATGGCCTTACAGATCAGACTTGTCAAGCTAATGGGGCAATAGTTTCCAGGGTCAGTAGTGGCACCACTTTTGTGCAAGGGGATGACAATGGCAGTTCTCCACTCTGCTGGAATGAAGCCTGTACTTAGGCTATGGTAGAATAGGGTGCTGAATGGCAAGGCTATTTCTTGCTGGAGATGCTGCAGAATGCAGCCTGGGATACTATCAGGTCCCATGGAAGCTGTGTTCTTTGCCTTGGATAGGACCTTTAACACTTGACCTACACGGATGTGAGGTGTGGGACAAGTATTGGGATGTCAAATGGGCCTTTGGGGGGATAGGGGAGTGAAATTTGCACTGAACCTATCTGCTAGCAAGTTGGCTAAGTCAACAGGATCAGTGTAAGTGGTATCAAGAACTAATTCAGAATAAACCTGGGCTTTGCTATGAAGGTTTCTGACATAATTGAAAAAGGTTTTGTGGTTACCCTTTGTTTCGGAGGCTAGTTTCGATTCATAATTGGCTTTGGAGGTTTTCACTAGTGATCTAATTTGCTTGTTGAGGCTAAGGAGGGAGTTTTTCCAATTGGGAATTTGTGCCTTTTTACCATTGGACAACAGTTACTTCCTTTTGTTGTAAAGCCTGTTGATTGAGGATGTTCACCAGATAAGTTTGTGTTTCCTTGAGGAGCAGGTTTTACTTCTGTTGGGTATGGCTTAGTCCATGCAGTTGTACAGGTGTTTGTATACTGCACTCACATACTTTTCAGCATATTTGTCTGCATCCTCTGAGGGGGACAGTGGTGTGAAGCTACTGATATCCTCCTTTAGAAGGTTGTAGTTAGCTTTTGAGTAGTTTTTTTTAGCCTGGTTATGGCTGGGGGGTTGGACAGGATAGAAACTTTGAATGAGACAGACCAATAGTCTGATCTCACCAGAGAAAAACTTACTAAGGGGGTGGTGCAGCGATTGCCCATGTTGGTGAGAACCAAGTCTAGAATGTCATCTTCCCTTGTGGGGGATGAGACCAAGCTGGTCTAGTGCGTTAGAATTGATGAAGTTAAGGAATCTTTGGGTGAGTGCATTAGAGCAGGAACAGTTCACCCAGTCTATGGTGGGGTAGTTGAAGTCACCAAGGATCAGGATGTTAGGGGTTACCTTGATGGAGTCAGGTCCAGGTAGGAGGATTGTATGTCCTGAGTCATGGAGGGAGGTTTATAGCTGGTTATAACTTGGATGGCTGTCTTGCCAGTTGTCAGTTGCACCTGGAGTAGTTCTAGTGCATCATTCTGGCAAGCCAGTCTAGAGATGTACTTGTCTTTAATAACAATAGAGACTCCACCACCCTTAGTCTTCCCAATCTCATTTTGGGGTCAGAATGTGGGGAATGAGGTATAGCACGGTAAGGCAGGGGTGCTGTCTGCAACCTTGAACCAAGTTTCCATGACTGCACAGATGTCAGCATCTTCCAGTGTGAGGAGAGCCTCCAGTGACATTTTCAGGTTAAGGCTCCTAGAGTTAAGCAGCATGACCTTCAATTTGCTTTTTGACAGATCTTTTATATTGGAAGATTTATCTTTGGGTCATTGCCTAAAAAAGTCACAATGGGGGAGGCAAGAGCCTTGGCCAGAATCCTGAATCCCATGGCTGATAAGTGGAGGCCATCTCTGGCAAAGCATCAAGGCCTGTCAACCATGTCATCCCAGACAGGCAGATACTGGATCCCCTTGGAATGACACCAGAAACTAAGTCAATTGTTGAAGTCAATTATTTTCTGTTGGTATTGTGGTATCATTATTGGCAAAGGTGGGATGCTGCTTAGGGCTAGGGTTATACTGCATGGGACACAAATTCTGAGAGCTCAATCATGTCTCTCTTCATATAGTCCAGGGAGGTACGTCTCAAGTCATAGCTTCATAGGTAGGTACTAGGCTATATGCACAAGGGCATTTATAAGCTTAGCCAGAGTGTCGGCTTTTGCCGCCCCACTGATTAAATTAACTAATCCTCTGTCAAGCAGAGCCAATGAAGTGATCCCAGAGGTGTATTTTCTGTTACCCATTTCTCTTGAAGAGTGTTAGTGAGGGGGTCTGCCGAATGTAGTTTAGAATTTTGTTCCAAAGCATGGGGAGTCTCTGTGACAGGAATCTATCCCTCCAGAATGTTCTATTTATTGTTGTGGCGAGGTTTAGCTCACTAGAGCGCATGGCTCGCAGTGACTTGGATTTCTTTAGGTGGAGCATGTCCATCAATTCTGAGTTGGACTTGGCTTTGTAAGTCAGGTAGAGATCACCTCTGAGTAAGCGATATGCCACTGAGTACAGCCGGAGTTTTTTCAGACAGGCTGCATAGGGCATATGTTTGAGGCCAGTAATCCTCTTGGTGAGGTACTTTTGTGGTATTTCCAGCTGTTGGAAGTGTCTTGTGAGGTACATCCAAAATGGGGCATTGTACTCTATGATGGGTCTGATGAGTGATGAGTAGAGTAGAGGGGCACTATAACCTCTTTATTTCTAGATGCAAACCCTTTAGTAATTAGATGGGCCACAGAAGGATTTCCTAACTATTTTGGCAATATGATTGTCAAAGGAGATATTACTATCTACCTGGGTCTCCAGATCTCTTATTATCTCTTTTGTATTAAGGGAGCTGCCACCTATGTGGTAATTCGTGGGTGTTTTGTTTTTCCCAAACGGGATGGCTATGCATTTTTTGGCATTTAGCTGGAGGCCATGACTTTGACACCAGATGTCCGTCTCAGTAAGGCCCTTTTGGAGGATGTCCATGTCAGCCGGAGAGTCAATTATGGCTCCTAGTTTGCAGTCATCGGTGAATTTGGTTAGCCATAGTCCTCCTGTGTTTGCCTGTACTTCTGAGAAGTATATGCCAAACAGTTGGGGTCCCAGGCCCGAGCCTTGCGAGACACCACTTGTGACTGGTTTAGAGTCGGACCTGGAGCCCGCTATTCTTACCATGTGAGTTCTGTCTGTAAGCCAGTTGGCAAACCATCTCGTGACGTAGGGGTTTATGTTCAGGCTGGTGAGTTTTTCTATAATACCTGAGTGGGGAATGGTGTCAAAAGCCTTGGCAAGGTCAAGGTAGGCTGTGTGAACCACCTTTCCCTCGTCTACGGCCTTGGTGACTGTCTCAAAGAAGTCAACCAGGTTTAGTAGGCATGATCTGCCCTTAATAAAGCCAAACTGGGTCGGGTCAAGTGTTTGGAGGTTCCCAATGTCTTTGTTAATGAGTTCCATGATGTTGCACTCCATAGCCTTGCAGACCAGGCTAGTCAGGCTTATGGGGCGATAGTTACTAGGGTCAGTTGTGGCCCCTCCTTTTGTGGAGAGGAATAACTGTTGCTGTGCACCATTCTATGGGCACATAGCCTGTGAAGAGGCTGAGGCTGAACAGCGTATTTAGGTGGGGTGTTAGTTCATTCTGTAGTTCATGCAAGATGCATCCTGGGACACCATCTGGCCCCATTGATGCTGTGTTTTTGGCTTTTGAAAGGGCTGTTTTCACTTGTGCGTCTGTGATTTCTGGGACACTACACTTTACCGGTATTGTTGTGGGCCCTTTTGGGGGTGAGAGGGGTGAAGTTTGCGCTGAATCTATCTGACAGAATGTTGGCAATGTCAGTAGGTTCAGTATATTTTCTGCTATTTTGCACTAGTTCAGTGCATATCTGTGAGTTGCCACTTATATTCTTAACATAGCTAAAGAAGGCTTTGTGGTTATCTTTTGAATCCTTGGCTATATTTCTTTCGAAGTTAGCCTTGGGTGATTTTCTGAGGGACCTTAGTTTCTTACTGATACTGATCAGGGATGTCTTTCCTTCTTGGGATTTGCTTTTTTTCTGAACTAGTTTCCTCCTTCTGTTGTATAGCCTGTTTATTGCAGGGGTCCACCAAACTGGTTTCCTTCTCTTAGAGGAGTGAGTCTTGGGTTTGCTATGGATGGGACAATCCATGCATCCTTGTAGGTGCTCATAGAGTGCCTTTGTAAAGGTTTCTGCATCTTGGGCAGCATTATCCTTTAGTGTGGGGGCTGTGAAACATACCACCTCTGCCTTAAGTAATGTGAAATTTGCTTTAGAAAAGTTTTTTGCTGTGGTTTCCTTAGTTGGAGGTGGTGGTGGGGTGCAGACATCCAGCGTAATTAGTTTATGGTCTGATCTAACCAGTGACGGGTTGACCTCCGGTGTGCAACACCTGTCACCCATGTTGGTGATAACCAGGTCCAATATGTTTTCACCTCTGGTAGGGGAGTTTACCAGCTGATCCAGGGCATTTGAGTTGATGAATTCCAGGAAGCGCTGGGCCTGGGAGTTTGTACTCGAGTAGTTTTCCCAGTTAATGGTAGGGTAATTGAAATCGCCCGATATCAGGGTGTTCGGTAGGACCTTCATGTTTTCCACTGTCTCCAGAAAGGTGGAGTGGTGTCCTGGGTCATGGAGGGTGATCTGTAGCAGGCCACAATTTGCATGGCAGATTTGCCCGATGTTAGTTGCACATGGACGATCTCAGAAGTATCATGCTGTGTCACTAACCTGGAAGTGTAGGTATCCTTGATGAATATGGATACACCCCCTCCTTTTGTGTTTTGGTCTGTGTTCTGTGGCCAAAATGTGTGGTATGAGTTGTAGCCTGGTAGTGCTGGGGTGCTCTCTGAAGCCTTGAACCCGGTTTCAGTTACTGCACAGATGTCGACGTTTTCCATACTGAGAAGTGCTTCGAATGCGTGCATTTTGAGATTTAAACTCCTGGCACTGAGTAGCATAACCCTCAGTTTTTTGTTAATTGTGCTGTTTACAGAGGTGGGTTTGACTTTTGAGCCTTGCCTAAAAAAGGCACTATGGGGGCAGCAAGAGCCTTCGAAAGCCTAGGGCTGACAGGTGCAAGCCGTCTCTTGCAAAGCAACATGGCATGTCGAGCATGTCTTCCCAGGCTGACAGACACTGGATCCCCTTTGAATGACACCAGAAGCTTATCCAATTGTTGAAATTGATTATTTTTTTCTTTATACTGAGGTATCATTCTTGGTGAGGGCAGGATGCTACTCAGGGTCAGGGTCATACCAGCCTGGACTACATGATCAGAGAGCTCTTCCATGTCTCTTTTCATGTAGTCCAGGGAGGTACGTCTCAGGTCATTCACACCAACATGAAAAATGACAGTCATATTTGTACTTGTTCTGGAGTGACTTGAGTGCTTGTGTTATGTGGCTCCCGACAGCAGCTAACAGTAACCTTCTGCTTGTCCAGCCTAGTGAGTGGGACTTCAGTGTGCCTGACTATAGAGTCACCTATTGCTAGTGTGTTAGGTATGTCATTTCGCCTTAAAGGCTGTGATTGTGCGGCACACTGATTTTGTGTTTTATGTGTTGACTGGTTTGTGACTGGAGGTGCAGGTTGTTTAGATGTCTGCTTTGGAGGCCTCTGATGCTTTTGCATGTTTTTATTTAGAGCCTCCGAGTATGATTTTGTGTATTTATGTGTATTTTTTGCCAGTGCTGTTATAGTAGGTCTGTGTGTGGCTGGAGGTGTGGTGCAAGTGTTAACCTTCCCCTCTTGACATTCACGCCAACATGGACAAAGACAGAGTCATACTTGTACCTCTTGTGGAGAGACTTAGGTGCATGTGTGATGTGGCAGATTCTGGCACCTGACAGAAAACTGACCGTGATCTTCTCCTTGTCGAGCCTGGTGAGGGGGGCATCAGTGTGTCTCACAACTGAGTTGCCAATGACTAGTATGTTTGGTTTATTGTTATGCCTTATGGGCTGTGTGAGTTTATTGTTATACCTTATGGGCTGTGTTTGTGAGACACTGGTGTGTTGTCTGCTGTCTGTGATGTGTTTGGTATTCTGTGTGGAATGTTTGTGAGTGTGTTTTGAAGGTCTCTGCTGTTTAGGTAAGTTTTTTATTGAGGACCTCTGAATAGGTGTGTGTGTTGTGTTTGACTATATGACGTGGGTGGTGTGGTGTTTGTGCTGGCAATCTCCTCTTTGTCAGTAGTACTGATTGTGTGTGAGAGACCATGGATTACAGGTTACTGATATGGATGCATTTCTCATAAGTAGAAGAATTATGTGCTAGGGGAAGAGGGTTGTTAGTGAACATGAGGCAGCTGCTACACTGCCTCAGTATGCCCATGTCGACCAGGCTGGCAGGAGAAACTGATGGGAATTGTCCAGACATAGTGTTCTGAAACTTGGATGGATTTATGGAAAGAGGGTTTTGATAAGGGTTTATCCACAAGACTGTAGACCACAAAAACCTTTTTAAATGTAAACTAACTGGCCTGAGGCTCAAGTGCTAAAACCAAAACTAAGAGGCTTAGAATAACAGAGAAATTTAATCAGGCTACTAACAAGCAATAATAAATATGGCAGAATAAAAGCACTTCAACACAAGTCAAAATAAGGTAATAAAGTAGGAATAACATGATTACAGTAAAAGCAGTTGAATAAAGTGTAATTTTTTTTAACTTTTAGTGGAGAGGGAAGAAACAAAACATAATGAAAGATTGAGAAACTAGGGGGGTTGGCATTCCCAAATGATCACACTGTACTCAGTAGAGTGAGCAAATGGGATCCATCTTAGTTCCAAGAACTCAGTTTCATTAACAATGTCACCTTCTCAAATATTAATGTTCAATTGCTGCAAGACCAAAAACTTAAACTGGTGGTTGGCACCTCTTTCTAAAACATGCTTAGCTAGTGCATTATTGAGTTTGACATTATGTATATCATTGACATGTTCAAGTATACGCGCCTTCAAAGTGCGATTGGTCTTCCCAACATAGAACATTTCACATGCTACACATTGTGCCATATATACAAGATTTTTACTAGTGCAGTCAGCATAAAATTGAAACCCAATCACTCTTTGGATTCTGGGATGTGGGACCGAGGTGACATACCATATATAACTACAAGTCTTGCAAGATCTACAGGCATAAGTGCCCTGATATTCAGACTCTATCCTAACATAACTTAGTTGTTTATAACATAAACGCTGCTTTAAGGTTTTGTTATTCCTAAAAGTAAATCGTGGAGCATCTCCAACTATTCTACTTATATTTTCATCTGTCATTAATATTGGCCAATTTTTCTTCAGAGTATCACATACAAAACTAATATTACTAGAAGCATTTATGTTATAAACAACTAAGTTATGGTAGGATAGAGGTGCCAATGACATTGTTAACAAAACTGAGTTCTTGGAACTAAGATGGATTATAGACTTTAGAGAAGATGTACCTCCAGGTCTTAATAATGTTGTATCTTTAAAGCATGCTCTAAAAAGGAGAGGCTTAACTCATTAAAATGTACCATGTGATTTTAATTTGGTTTTGATTGGGCGGGGAGCATTTAAATGTGTTTCATTATCATGTATGATTTTATGGTGTGAAGAATTGAAAGTTTCGCAAAAGCACTTACCTGTTTTTATTTATTATTTTTTATTAAAGTGATTTTATACCCAGTTCAACCTGGTGGACATCTTTTGCTTTATATATTATTATTTTGGATTTGTTCTGGTCCTGATATGCTTATTTTTATTATAGTTTCCTTAGGGATGATCTCTGCCTTGGGAATCTGTACATCCAATACCTTTTATTTCTCCACAAAGATAACTTTATAGTGCAAACATTAGAACCAGATATCTGAACCTGCTTCAGGAAATAAATCACAGAGGGGAGAGAGAGATTTGTCATGCAAGAACTACTTTTCTGGAACAAATTTCCTCTACAGATCAAGCAATGTTAAACACTATCTTGTTTTAAAAAGGACTTAGACAATTGTATGAATATTTGTAAATTCACTCCAGGTATGACCACCCTATTGCTCCTTGAAAATGGAGGTAAGGCCTAAGGGTGGGTGCTGGCCTAGTTGCCTTATACAGTGGATATAAAAAGTTTACACACCCCTGTTAAAATGCCAGGTTTTTGTGATATAAAAAATGAGACCACAATAAATCATTTCAAACCTTTTCCCACTTTTAATGTTACCTATAACCTGTACAATTCAATTGAAAACCAAACAAATCTGTTGGGGGGTATAAAAAATATAAAAACATGCAATAAGCTTGTTGGATAAGTGTGCACACCCTTAAACTAATATTTTGTTGAAGCACCTTTTGACATAATTACAACATTCAGTCTTCTTTGGTACACACCTGCCATCAATTAAAGAGACTGTGATTAATCCCAAATAAAGTTCAGCTGTCCTAGTAGGATTTTTTTGACATTTACTCAGTTGCCTGCTACTGCAAAAGCCATGGTTCACAGAGAGCTTACAAAGCATCAAAGGGATCTCATTGTTGAAAGGTATCAGTCTGGAGAAGGGTACAAAAACATTTCCACAGCATTGGATATACCATGAAACACAGTGAAGACAGTCGTCAAAAAGTGGAGAAAATATGGAACAACCGTGACGTTGCAAAGAACTGGATGTCCCTCCAAATTGATAAAAAGACAAGACAAAAACTAGTCAGGGAGGCTGCATTTTAATTGTTGTTTGTAGTTTATTGGATGGCTGTGTCACATGTTGCACCTGTTAAGGTATATATGATGTATTTTTTAAATGGATGTGAATACTGATGAAGAGAGTTTCCCAAAAGCTTTATTGTTTTATTTAAAATAAATTGAACGTTTCTATTCGTTTTGGATTTGTCTGTTTTGGATTATTTCAAGTATTTGATGTAGTTAACTGCAGTCATTCCATATCTTTTGATTGTGTACTACGTGACAACAATCTCCTATATTCTCCACATGTCTGGGCTATGGGATAGGGTTGCAAGACAGAAGCCTTTTCTTACACAGAAAAACATCCAGACCCATCTAAATTTTGTAAAACAATTTATCAAGTCTCCCAAAAGAATGTGGGAATATGTGTTATGTTCTGATGAGACCAAGGTTGAACTTTTTGGCCACGATTCCAAAAAGTACGTTTGGCGCAAAAACAACACTTCGCATCACCAAAAGAACACCAACCCCATGGTGAAGCATGGTGGTGGAAGTACCATGCTTTGAGGTTGCATTTCTTCAGCTGGAACTGAGGCTTTAGTCAAGGTGGAGGGAATTATGAACGGTTCCAAATACCAGTCACTTTTGGCCTAAAACCTTCAGGCATCTGCTAGAAAGCTGAAGATGAAGAGGGATTTCACCTTTCAACATGACAATGACCCAGAGCATACATCCAAATCAACAAAAGAATGAAAATTAAAGTTTCTGAATGGCCCAGCTAAACCCAGACCTAAATCCAATAGAAAATCTGTGGGGTGACCTGAAGAGTACTGTGCACAAGAGATGCCCTTGCAATCTGACAGATTTGGAGCACTTTTGCAAGGAAGAGTGGGCAAATATTGCCAAGTCAAGATGTGCCATGCTGATAGATTCCTACCCAATAAGACTGAATGTTGTAATTAAATTAAAAGGTGCTTCAACAAAGTATTACTTTAAGGATGTGCACACTTATGTAACCAGCTTATTGTACATTTTTTATATTTTCCCCTAACAGATTTATTTGTTTTTCAATTGAATTGTACAGGTTATAGGTCACATTAAAGGTGGGAAAAGTTTTGAAATGATTTATTGTGGTCTCATTTTTTTATATCACAAAAACCTGGCATTTTAACAGGGGTGTGTAAACCTTTTATATCCACTGTACATTCAATAATTTTGTAATGAATAAATATGCTCGTATTTGCACATTAACCACAGATACTCCTGCATTGGAGTGAAATGTCAAGCCATACATTTATTAGGCTAATTTTTATTAAATGGCAAGAAAAGGAGGAATATAGCCTTTGATCACTCAGAATTTCATGTTAATTTATCATTATAAAAAGGTCTGTTTCTGTATTATGTCTATACCTAAAGTCAGACTGCTGAAGACTGAGGAGGTTGTGACATACCAACTTGGAATACACTTACTGTAAGCCACCTTATCAGTACTTTTGTGGATAAAATAAATATTTATTATATGGTAGTAATTTTCTGGTTTGGAAATATATATATATATATATATATATATATATATATATATATATATATGGGTCTACTACTAATGCCCGAAATGACGATTTCCCGACAGAAAACTCACCGACGCCAGATGACCGACAGGTAAGTGTACCGACAGGGTGATTTGCCGACAGCGGAAAGACCGACAAGGGAATGTCGCGTCGCGACCAACTGGTGCGGCATGGTGGCCGGAGTTAGGAGCGGTCAGGTAAGTGCTCGAGATTGTGGGATGTCGGGTTAGGCTGTGGGAAAGGTGAGTGTGTGTTCGTGTCGGAGGTATGGTTAGGGTAAGGTAAGTGTGTGCTAGTGAGGGACTGTAGTTTAGGGGATGGGTTAAGTGAGTTAGGGTTAGGGTGCAGGTAGGTGAAGTGTGCGTTAGTGTCGGAGCTTGGGCTAGGTGGGTTAAGTGGAGTTAGGGTTAGGTGCAGGTAGGTGATGTAATGCGTTAGTGTCGGAGCTTGGGCTAGGGGTGGGTTAAGTGAGTTAGGGTTAGGGTGCAGGTAGGTGAAGTGTGCAGTGTCGGACCTTAGGCTTAGGGTTTGGGTCAGGGCTGGTGTGTATGCTATGTAGTGTCGCGTGTTGTTTACGTTCCGTGTGGTGTAATGGTGTTCGGTGTTTTGCGTTGTGGGTTTGTGTGATGTCGGTCATCTGGCGTGGGGAGTTTTCTGTCGGGGAATCGTGTCGGTAATTAGTAGTAGACCCATATATATATATATATATATATATATATATATATATATATATATGTATATATACACACACACACACACACACACACACACACACACACACACACACACACACACACACATACACACACATATGAAGGCTTCTTTGAAAACTGGGTTATTGATTTGGTCATTTCAACAATAGTTACGTTACATATTTAGGTACTAAGGTGTACTTGGATAAAGGCTCAGTTCTTTTCAACAGTAGATGTCCCATCTGAATCTATTACATACCCCAGTTTTGCAAATGTGCAAAAGGTTCATCAGAGTGGGATCCGAGGATGCCTTGTTTGCCAGTTCAGATCACCCCTCAACAGTCTGTAGGAAGCCAAATATAGAGTTAGGGCTTTAAAGCAATCTACATAGGACATGTTGTTAACACTCTCTATTCTTTTTGTGAGGAACGTCTGTAGACATTCCGTTTGCTGCATGTGCTTGGTTAGGTACAGACTGAAAGGGGTGTTGCACTCAATGATTGGTCTAATGAGGGCCAAATACAAAGGATTGATGACCTCCTTGAACCTAGAAGCCATGCTTTTGCTTACAAGTTGAGCAACATAGAATGATTTCCTTACTACCCTAAACACATATTGGTCACAAGTCAGGATACTAGCTACATACATTCCCAAATCCCTAACTACTGGCCACTTTTAGGAGTGTGCTATCAATGAGAAAATTTCCTAGTGTGAATTAACAAAGATTATTATTATGCATTGCTTGGCATTGGAGTTTTAGGAGTCCATGGTTTTGGAATCAGTCATTTGTTTGAATTGTTAGTCCTTCCTGTAGGATGTTAGTGTCTTCCAGTTGGATTCTATGGAGATGCTTCTAGTTTACAATCTGCAGACTTAAACTGAAGTCTTTGATACTGCACAGCTTTGGACTTCAGTAAATTTTAAATAGAACAGGCCCAGCACAGAACCCTCAAAGACATCAATAGTGGCTGACCCTCTTTGTAGGCGGTGGTCTCCCTCTATCTTTAACTTTCTGGGGTTCCTATCTGAGAGCCACAGCTAGCTATCCAGTGCATAACATAGGGATAATGCCTGAAGTCCATAAGTTTTTGTTTACATAGTGTGCCCTAATAGGGTGGCATCTTACATGAAATGCCTTAGCCAGGTTAGGGCCTTGCAGGTAGTATGCACTTTTAATTTTTCCCTCATCTATCGCCTTGGTGAACTTTTCAAAGAAGTCCATCACCAGGTTGTATTAGGCATGACCTGCTTTTTATGAAGCTTTCGTAAACTGAAGCTTGGTTCCCAATGAATAAGGTTTCCTATGTCATTATTAATCATTGTACGTTAACATACGGCGACTTTCTACTTCAGAATTGGCTTTGATAGCGACTTAGGCTTTTGCCCAATTAGTTGGGCCGTTTATCCTGATAAGAGATTTTTTTTATCCTGCTGAGCGATTGCACTTCCTAATTTTAGTTATTGTACACGAATTTTCCTTTTAATTTGTACAAATCAGTTTATGTTTGGATTCTACCAAATTGTGGTTTGCTACTTGGGCGACTTTGTTCTGGGTTTCTTTCTTGGTAGGCACTTAGCTGTCTTCTATGCATCTATTTTACATGAGTGTACATGCTTCTCTGTACACATTCTTAAGCAATGAAGTAGTTGTTGTTGTATCCAGGATTTGAAGGGAATTAAAATCATTGTCGGAGAGATAATCACTTAATAATAAATATAGCTTCTGCCTTTTAGAATAATCCTAAGTTACAAGGTTTAGCAAATGTGCATTGATTATTTATTTTGAATGTGATAGCTTTGTAAGGATGCATCTACCAGGAAATAAATGCCACACTAAGTGGTAGGGGTGGATGGCAACATTTTGCCATACTCTGTGAGTATTTCAGATCCAGCTTTGTAGCACCAGTAGGTGTACTATCACCTAACTGGTCCAGGTGTTTATAAAGTCTCAGGAATCGCATGGTGCCTGCAAGTATGGGGGTCATGCAGGATCTCCCAGTTTATAGAGGGGGTAGCAGCCCTCTCATGAATAGTATTATGCTGAATGGCAGAGTGCCTCTAGTGCGACCTATAAGTATGAGCTATGGACCAAAGTTTTGTGGGTCAGAGAGTGATCTACTGCTTCTTGCATGGATGCCGATATGGGACTCTCATCTATGGTATATGAGAAGCTAAAAGTGCATTATTTTGTTTGACTAGCCCTTGAAGAGGTATGTTTTATTTTTGATGTACATCAAGACAATTCCTCCATCTTTTAGTCCCTCTTTGTACTATGGTAGCTGGTCTAAATGCATACGGAAGGCATTATTTCCCCTTGTACATATTTCATATGATCAGGAATACCTTTAGAAGATCAAATCTTGGAACGCCCTATCCAGTTTCCTCTTCTGGAAGCTTCAGTATTTTGGGGTCAGATGTTTGCCCTTTCCCCAACAGGAGCCTATCTCAGAGTTGGCAGGTGGTGGGGAGTGCAGGGAAACTTTGCCCTACAAAAACATTGGTTTTCGATGGTGCCAGCTTCTACAGGAAGAAGCCAGTTGATGTTCCCATGTTGAATCTTCTTGATTTTAAATCATATGGTCTTTATATGAAGTAGTAGATCCCCTATGCAAGGCATTGCTAAATGCCACTGCACTATGAGCAGCATTGCACAAAGTTCCACATTTATAGAGAGCAATGAAAACTTTGACAAAACTATCTAAATAACCCTGTAGCCAATAAGCATCCTCTCTACCTTAAAGGAGAATCACTTTCACAGTCTCAAAAAACATGTTTTATTTCACCATGGTTTGGGTGTTTCCCTGCATTTTAACACCACTCTGGGGACTATTTACAGTTTAAATATTTTTATATACATAATTTCTGGAGTCTGATCACATAGGGGTCTGGCATTTGAAGTAATTTTATTGTTTGGGGGTCTCGCCTCTAGGGTATCCCACAATGCAGTGCTCATCTGGAAAAAGTTACATCATGCAGGGTTCTTTTCTTCCCAAAGCTCCCGTCACTGTATAGATTTTATAAACCACTGCTGTCTTTCAGTCAGTTTAAGTAATACTTCATGCCGCTCAATGACTACTTACAACACAAATAGTAAATGCCAGAACAGACTTTCAAAGTGCTTTTACTGCTGCTTCGATGGATATGGATGGATGGATGGATGGATGGATGGATGAATGGATAGAGGATAGACGAAGATGAATGGAATAATGAATGACTTCCATAGATATAATACCCTCTTTTCAACAGTAGATGTCCCATCTGAATCTATTACATACCCCAGTTTTGCAAATGTGCAAAAGGTTCATCAGAGTGGGATCCGAGGATGCCTTGTTTGCCAGTTCAGATCACCCCTCAACAGTCTGTAGGAAGCCAAATATAGAGTTAGGGCTTTAAAGCAATCTACATAGGACATGTTGTTAACACTCTCTATTCTTTTTGTGAGGAACGTCTGTAGACATTCCGTTTGCTGCATGTGCTTGGTTAGGTACAGACTGAAAGGGGTGTTGCACTCAATGATGGGTCTGATGAGGGCCAAATACAAAGGAATTATGACCTCCTTCAACCTAGATGCCATGCTCTTGCTTATAAGTTGAGCAACATAGAATGATTTCCTTACTACCCTAAACACATATTGGTCACAAGTCAGGATACTAGCTACATACATTCCCAAATCCCTAACTACTGGCCACTTTTAGGAGTGTGCTATCAATGAGAAAATTTCCTAGTGTGAATTAACAAAGATTATTATTATGCATTGCTTGGCATTGAGTTTTAAGTCATGGTTTTGGAATCAGTCATTTGTTTGTGTTAGTCCTTCCTGTAGGATGTTAGTGTCTTAGTTGGATTCTATGAATGCTTCTAGTTTACAATCTGCAGACTTGGGCATCCAGAAGTCTTTGATACTGGCTTTGACTTCTGAGAAGTAAATTCCAAAATAGAACAGGCCCAGCACAGAACCCTCAAAGACATCAATAGTGGCTGACCTCTTTGTAAGGGTGGTCTCCCCTATCTTAACTTTCTGGGTCCTATCTGAGAGCCAGCTAGCTATCCAGTGCATAACATAAGGGATAATGCCTAAGTCCATAAGTTTGTTTACAGTGCCCTAATAGGGTATCTTATGAAATGCCTTAGCCAGGTTAGGGTAGGTAGTATGCACAATTTTTCCCTCATCTACTGCCTTGGTGAACTTTTCAAAGAAGTCCACCAGGTTGTGTAGGCATGACTTGCCTTTTATGAAGCCAAACTGGCTTGGTTCCAATGAAGGTTTCCTATGTCATTATTAATCATTGTGGTTGTCCCTGGCCGTGAGACTTTCTTTACTTCAGAATTGGCTTTGGTAGACTTAATTTGCCCAATTAGTTGTTTGTTTATCCTGATAAGAGATTTTTTTTATCCTGCTGAGCATTGCACTTCCTAATTTTAGTTATTGCAATTTTCCTTTTGTTGTACAATCAGTTTATGTTTGGATTCTACCAGGGTGGTTTGCTTTTAGACTTTGTTCTGGGTTTCTTTCTGGTAGGCATAGCTGTCTCTATGCATCTATTTACATGAGTGTACAGGATTTCTCTGTACAATTCTGCGTAGGCAGTTGTTGTATCCAGGTTTGAAGGGAATTAAAATTTTGTCAGGTAATCACTTAATAATAAATAGTTTGCCTTAGAATAATTCCTGTTACAGGGTTTGCTTGAAATGTCATTGATTGTTATTTTGAATGTGATAGCTTTATGGACAGACCCTACCAGAAATAATGCTACACTAGTGGTGGGTGGATGCAACATTTTGCCATATCTGTGAGTACCAGATCCAGTATGTTTGTAGCACTAGTAGGTGTACTTACTAACTGGTCCAGAGTGTGTTTATAAAGTCAGGAATCGCAGTGCCTGCAAGTATGGGGTCATGCAGGATTCCCAGTTTATAGAGGGGGTAGTTAAAGCCCTCATGAATAGTATTGCGTTGAATGGCAAGTGCCTCTAGTGGGCCTAAGTATGAGCTATGGATTTTGTGGGTCATAGAGAGTGATCTATAACTTGCATGGATATGATATGGGACTCTATCTATGGTAATTTAGACATGGAGAAGCTAAAGTGCATTATTTTGTTTGACTAGCCTTGAGGTATGTTTATTTTTGATGTACATCAAGACACCTCCATCTTTAGTCCCTCTTTGTACTGTAGCTGGTCTAAATGCATGGAAGGCATTATTTCCCTGCGCCTGTACATATTTCATATGATCAAACCCGAGAAGATCAAATCTTGGAACGCCTATCCAGTTTCTCTTCTGGAAGCCAGTATTTTTTGGGGTCAGATGTTTGCCCTTTCCCCAACAGGAGCTATCTCAGAGTTGGCATGGGGTGTGGGGAGTGCAGGGGAACTTGCCTCCCTACAAAAACATTGGTTTTCATGGTGCCAGCTTCTACAGGAGAAGCCAGTTGATGTTCCCATGTTGAATCTTCTTGATTTTGATCATATGGTCTTTCGATCATATGAAGTAGATCCCCTATGCAAGGCATTGCTAAATGCCACTGCACTATGAGCAGCATTGCACAAAGTTCCACATTTATAGAGGCAATGAAAACTGAGTAAACTATCTAAATAACCCTGTAGCCAATAAGCATCCTCACCTTAAAGGAGAACCGCACCCACAGTCTCAAAAAAACATGTTTATTTCACCATGGTTTGGTGTTTCCTACATTTTAACACCACTCTGGGACTATTTACAGGTTTTTAAATATTTTTATACATAATTTCTGAGTCTGATCACATAGGGGTCTGGCATTTTGAAGTAATTCTTATTGTTTAGTCTGCCTCTAGGTATCCCACAATGCAGTGCTCATCTGGAAAAAAGTTACATCATGCAGGGTTCTTTCTTCCTAAAGCTCCTGTCACTGTATAGATTTTATATGCATCCACTGCTGTCTTTCAGTCAGTTTTAAGTAACATTTCATGCCGTTCAATGACTACTTACAACACAAATAGTGCAAATGCCACAGAACAGACTTTCAAAGTGCTTTTTACTGCTGCTTCTTTTTAGAATGGCTAAACTGCAGTCTTTTGTAAAGCCTGAATTGTACTAGTTTGACTTATCTCCCATCCCCCTTCACACCTAACTTCCCTAGCTGTCAAAGTGCTAAGGGTAATTTCAGCTGTTACCTACTGTGACTGACAGCTCACAGCAGGAGACTTGACTCGTACCGTTTCCTTGTTCTAGCCTTTACTTTCTGTATGGGTAGGAGAAGTATTAGTGAGCTGTGACATCATGGCATGGCTGGGTTTTTAGGACATGCTGATGTCACTTTGGGGAGGGAATGGACAGAAAACTACCTGTATTCAGTGGCCTTGATGACATCAATGAATTGGAGACTGCAGCAAGATATTTCCAGGGTGGGATAAAAGTTTTTTGAAAGTGAAACCACCACAGTACAGCAAGGTACTGTTCTACTGGAGAGAAGTAGTCAGTTTAAAATATTTTAAATGCTGTGTTGTTTATTCATAGCAGGGACAACAAATAGGGAGAAAAAGAACAGAGAAGTTGAGCGTTTAATAATAGAATCCTATTGTTGTCCTTTAAGCCTTCCTGTGTGTTTCCCAACTTGGGTAGACCAGGCTACCCACAATTTCCACTAGATGAGTAATCCCAAGTCTTCTTAATGTAAAAACACACAAAAGTTAGCTAAAAGTAAAAAGCTAACAGACACCACTTCAACTAGCTAAGACAATGCTTTTAAGGTGTTTTTCAAGCAATTAATCCTGCAGCAAGGACACTGGAAAACAAAGGCATTTTGCAGTCTTAAAATACAGATAAATGCAATAAATAATTGAATAAAACAACAACAGCACACTTAAATAACCCAAGAGAAGTGCAATATTTCAAGTAAAAGTACTTATCTCAGCCTGAATGGTACTAGATGGGACAAAAACACACAGTCGAGGACACTAAACATTGCTGAGCTTTGTAGAAATGAGTCAAGAGCCACACAAATACATTAAACTTATAGAGGCAATGAAACTGAGTAAACTGACTAAATAGCCCTCTGGCTAATAAGTGACCTCACTTGAAGCCTTCTTGTGTGTGTTTCCCATCTCGGGCACACCAGGCTTCCCCCTACTGCCACTGAGTAATCCCAAGTATTCTTAATGTAAAAACACACAAACGTAAGATAGAAATGAAAAGTTAACAGTAACCAGTTCAACAGCTAGCTCAAAGAACACCTTTAAGGCAATTTTCAAAGCAATTAATCCAGCAAGGACACTGGCAAACAGAGGCACTTTGCATTCTTAAAATGCACACAGACAACTCTAAACTTCTTTTTTAATGGACTGCAACTTCACTTTTGCAGCATAGTCCCATAACATGCTGTCCCTGTATTTTTGGATGTTACAATGCATCCATGGCAGAGTTTGCACCTGTCATGCATACATTGTTATGTCTGACATACAAGTGGTGCTGTAGAGGCTCCTAGCTTTGAGTCAATTTGACTTTTACACTACAGGTTTGGTTGTTATTGGAATGCTCCTGTAATTATGAGATTCATCTAAATAGAATGTTACAAAATCTCATTACTTGCTGCTGGCATAGCACATACTTACAGCAGTGGTGTAGTATCAGTTTACGGAGTACCATGTCACCTGAAAAGATGCCATAGTTGGAAGTGGTGCTGGGATTTACATTTTAACTACCATTGCCAGATGGCAGAGACCTTTCGCAATGCTACTTAGTTTTGAAATCCAGCAGATAATGTCTAGTACACACTTCACGATCCTACTGACAAGGTGAGGGAACTAATCAAACAGTGAAAATTCTCATGAGAAACAGCTGTAGCAAAAGGTATGAGGATTGTCATCTGGCGGTTTTGGAATATAGTTTTTAGCCACTTGGTAAACTTATTTAATAGTGTTCTCAGCTCATATGTTTTGGGAATGTAATGATCTGGCAGACTTTAACAATTAATTCCTAAAAACAGCAAACAACCAGGTACCAAAGTACAAAGACCAGTAATCCACACTAGCACCTCTGTCAGGCGAAGCAATAAAGCCACAGATAAATTCTTCAGTGAACACTCGTTTATTTAGCAGATTCCAATAGTTGCAGAACCACCAGCACTAACACAAAACACATAAACGTCTAAAAGTCTCCGTTTTCATTTGATAAACTTCATCAGATGTGGGCCATCTTTAACTGATTCAATTTATATGCTTAAAATAGTGATATCACATAAAAAAAACTATCCAACAATAAAAATGCATACAAACTTTAAATTATTACCTTAAATTAAAATAAAGTGCCTTTATGCATCTGCAAAACGTGTCCTTATTATGTACATACTGTTTTAATCTAATAAATATTATTAACAATTCCCTACAGAGTACTCTGTTAGAAATATTGGGTGAGCAAATGGGTATAACTAAGGAAATGATTTTTTTGAGTTGGGATACAGGATCTGACTTGTCTAGACTAAGGAAGTCTTGTTAAGTTTAATCTTGTTGGTTGCCAAAAAAAGCAATTACTAGAAAATGGGAATCAAAGTCTAAATCTAACTGTATTTGAAGTAATGAATCTTGTAACAGAGATGAAAGAATGAGAATTACAGATAAAAATGGAAACTGCGGAAACAACATATGAAGAATAATGTTTTGGAGTAGGACTGAGGTGTAAGGGAAGGCAGGAATTGAGTAATTTATGTAATGCTGGATTTATGATAATTGTACAAAAGGATATTTGTGATGTATACTGTTTCTAACTGTGAACATGTTAATATCATTTGTTTTCTTTTATATACATATATGTTTGCCAATGTATTAAGTGATAATTCAATAAATGTATTAAAAATAATGTTTTATTAAGCGTCTGAGTCCCTTTTTCAGTGTTGCTTCTTGACTTCATATCTGGAGATTGACAGGTTGCAAGCACTCACTAATCATTGCAGAAACTGATTGAAGTGTGTACAGTAGCAGAAAGCAGTATTTTACTATGCAGTACAAAACAGACACTGAGGAAAAAACAATATATTTTTGGACTCTCCCTCTGTGAAAGTGACCATCAAATTCTATTGGTATCTCTCATTTTAAACTACTATATCTTCCTGTAGACAAAGCAGCCTGCCCCCTGATTAGAGTCTCCAGTCTGTGAACCCAGCTGGTGGAGAACTTATCCATCTTATATGGAGAAGGAGAAGGAGAAGAGCCTGAGGTATCCCAGTACAGTGCCATCTGTTCCTGGAGTGGAACTGATTTTCTGTTATGCCCCAATATTTGCTCAGAGTAGCAGGACACACATTGGTATGAAGAATGTATACACATTTACACATATATGCTGACATGTATGCCCACCTCTTCTCCTTTCACACATATATGTGATACATTGTGTTGCCCCCTAACCTCCACTACAGAATGACATAGCAATAGGAACCCCCATTCCCATTTCCTTTCCCTGAGGTAGACAGACTAGCCATTGACTGCTTGAGCCCCCCACCACTAGATGGCACTCTAGTTTTCTGGGTTGCCAGTAGTCAATCCTAGGTCACCAACATTACAAGCAGAGACACTACTCTTATGCCAGTGTGATGGCTAAAAACAGCAGATATGGGGGAAATAATATTCTGCAAATAAGAAGTATGTAATTTAATATTATTAATACAGCAAGATCACCAGAGAACTAAAAGATGATCTAAAACTTCAGAGCTATACTTGTTAATCTCCATTTTTACACTAGGAAGAGACTGCAAGTTGTTTAGTGAAAGTGCTTTGGAATTTTACTTTAAGTATCTCCCTGAGTGGAAATTATAGAGAACAGATCGAAATGTTGTTTAATTTATTTGAATAATTGTGCTTAAGTATCACAAAGCATTCCATTCTTCAGTCCTGGAGGTTCATCCATGAATCACTAGCACATTTTTAAAAGTGATAATAAACACTGAGGAAGCTGGTAGAAGTAGGAACTTAATTATACAATGCAATTTCAAAAAGAAAAATAAATCTACAACTTTGTGTGCACTGATATTTCTTTTTACCTATCATCGAACATTCTACTGCAATAATATACATTCCAAGAAGACAGATCAGGACCATTTTACAAAAACTGCGATGGCACAGGTACAGAGACTAGCCCTTCATTGTACTGAGCACATTGCATTTGTAGGTATTCCCTAAGTACCAGGCAGATCATTAAAATATTTAAAAGTAGGCTTTGGTAGGAAAAGAAAATGGGAAAGCAGCTGTCAGGTGAACATTAGGAACACCATTAAATGACTCATTCAAACAATAAGTTTCTGTATTACATGAGCACAGGTTAGGAAGAAAACTTAACTGGTAAGTAACCGGCTACAAGTAGAAAAAAGGAGTAGGATTTTATCAAATAATATTATGTCACATCCATTTTATACACTCCATTTGTATCTGGGTCCATCAAGATGCAGCAAGCCTATGTATAACCAGAAACCAAAAGAACATGTTCATTTGCTCATACAACAAAAAAAAGGTAAGGTTGTGCACAGCTGGTAGCAGCTGACATTAACTGATTGAGGTCACCACATTGTGGGTCGAAGCAGACATAACCACAGTACTGAATATTACATAACTGAAATATGTATTTTATTATACAGATGGAAACAATATTTTAAAGTGGTTTTAATGGTTTCTGTAGGCCTGTGTGCTTTGAATGTTGGTGGGGTATACCTGTCTTACGCCAGAACAAAATTAAGAATACAAGCATGACAGAAAGTGAATAAATTAGTTAAGAAATGCATTAGTATGTAGTCCATTATGATTATTTGATCATGCAAAATCATACAAATGTTATGACAGAATTACAGTATATATTGCTTATACATTAGTCATGCTCAGGCAATCATTAAGCTCAGTAAGTTGTGAGACATTCGTCCTATAAATGTAAAAAAATACCATATACAAACTGTCACATTAATAAGTAACTGATCATAATGTATTAGTGTTTGCACAGTCCTATATATCTCTTTTGTGGTACTTCCCTCTGCACTTGACATGGCTTCCATCTACATGTCACTGTTCATAACCTGTCGGCCTTCTCTGGGGCCATATTCAGGTATTGTCCTCACCTGTAGTCCAGGTTCAAAAAAAATTTTGGACACTCAGAAGGATCGACAGCGCTGTACTGCAAGCTATTCCCAGACTCCCTTACAATGAAGGCTCAAATAACCTCAACCCAGTACTCGGAGAAATCCATTCTAATGCAGAGAAAGAGGAAAGTACTGCTGTGCACATTTCTGGAATTCCCCAAAGTCTAAACTAAGTTAACTCTGTACATGCTGAGTAGTAATTTCTGGTATGGTTAAGCAAGTGGCAGTTTCAGAAACTTAGAATATAGATAAATGCAGCACTGTCCCTAAAATAATCAAATGCCTTGAATGTACTATAAGCAAAGAGCAGTGCTGACTGCTGTTGAATGCATGTATTAAATGCATGTGATGAATATACTTACAAGGTTAAATATAGTTTACAAATACATGTCTTTCTTCACAGAAAAAAAACAGCATGAAAGACCCAGAAAGGTGCAGTCGCATTACCTTGGAAAGCAGTTCCAGAACAACTTCATTTCCAGTTAACAAAAATAAAATGCAAACAGGTAGCAGGGAGAGAGATGCAAGCATACATACCTGAAAAAATACATTTCCTTATCTGATCTTTTTCTATCCTCCTTTTTAACTCAGGGTTCCATCTGTATTTCAGAGTATATAGTCTCGGTCTATAACTCAGTTATTTTGGAAGCTGGGGAAGACAGAACAATAACAATGATCTCTAGAGTCATTGCGCTATCATTCCTATAGTTTATTATTATTTTTTTTTAGTTCATAAGTTGGTACTAGGCTATTGGCCTTAGGGCATAATTAAGCCTAGCCAAAATGTTTCAGCTTGCGCCTCCCATGTGATTTAGTTACCTGCGCCTCTGTCGAGCAGGGCCACAGAAGTGATTCCCGGGGTGAATTTCCTGTTACCCATCCACTCATCAAGATTCTTCTTGAAGAGAGCTAATGAGGAGGTCTGCCTCACATATATGGGGACCTTATTTCAGAGCAGGGGGAGTCTCTGGGACATGAATCTGTCCCTCCAACAAGTCCTGTTTATTGTAGAGGTCAGGTTAAGGTCCCTAGAGTGTGTAGCTCGGTAGATTGGGTTTTCCTTAGATGGAGCATTTCCAGCAATTCAGGGTTTGACATAGCATTGTATGTCAGGCAGAGATCACCTCTGAGTAGTCAGTATGCAACCGAGTACAGTTGAAGATTTTTTAGCCTGGTGGCATAGGGCAACTGTTTTAGGCCCGTTATCCTCTTGGTGAGGTATTTTTGAGGCCTCTCCATTTGTTGCAGGTGTCTAGTAAGGTACATCCCAAATGGGGCATTATTCTCAATAATGGGTCTAATGAGTGATGAGTAGAGGTGAACAATAACTTCCTTTTTTCTAGATGCAAACCCCTTTGTGATAAGGTGGGCCATGTAAAAGGATTTTCTAACCTCCTTAGCGATGTGGTTATCGAAGGAGAGGTTACTGTCCACCTGGGTCCCTAGGTCTCATAACACTCTCTGTGTTAAGTGAGGTGCCACCTATGTGGTAATTTGTAGGTACTTGTTTTTTCCCGAAGGGGATGACAATGCACTTTTTGGCATTTAACTTGAGGCCATGATTTTGGCACCGTGTATCTGTTTCAGTGAGACCCTTTTGAAGGATATCTACGTCAGTAGGAGCCTCGATTATGGCACCCAGTTTGCAGTCGTCTGTGAACTTTGTTAGCCATAGTCCCCCTGTGTTTGCTTGTACCTCAGAGAAGTAAATACCGAAAAGGAGAGGTCCCAAGACTGAGCCCTGGGGTACTCCACTTGTCACCGGTTTGGAGTCGGACCTAGCTTTCCTATTTTCAGTGTATGAGTTCTGTCCATGAGACAGTTAGCAACCCATCTTGTAATGTAGGGGTTTATATTTAGGTTAGTGAGTGTGTCTATAATTCCCTAGTGGGGAATGGTATCAAATGCTTTTACAAGGTCAAGGTATGCCGTGTGGAACACCTTTCCCTCATCAATTGCTTTGCTGACTGTCTCGAAGAAGTCATCCAGGTTTAGAAGACATGACCTGCCCTTTACGAAACCAAACTGAGTAGGGTCCAGGGTCTGTAGGTTCCCAATGTTGTTGTTTATGAGTTCCATGACAATGTGCTCCATGGCTTTGCAGATGAGGCTCGTCAGGCTGATGGGGCGATAGTTCCCGGGGTCGGTGGTGGCTCCTCCCTTTTGGAGCAGGATGACTGTTGCCATGCGCCACTCAGTGGGCACATAGCCTGAGGCGAGGCTGTGGTTAAACATGGCACTTAGGTGAGGGATTAGTTCATTTTGGAGTTCATGTAAAACGCAGCCTGGGATGCTGTCTGGTCCCATAGATGCTGTGTTTTTTGCTTTAGAAAGTGCCGTTCTCACCTGGGTGTCTGAGATTACGGGGCAGTGCAATCTTCTGGTATAGATATGGGCCCTTTAGGGGGTGAGGGAGGAGTAAAGTTTGCACTGAACCTATCTGCCAGTATACTGGCGATATCAGTTGGTTCCATGAATTTTGAACCGTTATGTTATAGCTCAGAGCAGATCTGAGAGCTGCCATTTAGGTTCCTGACATAGCTAAAAAATGCTTTGTGGTTGTCTTTGGTGTCCGTTGCGATTTTCTTTCAAAGCTCGCCTTTGAGGATTTAATAAGGGATCTCAGCTTTTTGCTGAGGTTGGTCAGGGAGCTCTTCCCTTCCTGGGTTTTTGCTCTTTTTTGTAATAATTTCTTCCTTCTATTATATAGCTTGTTTATGTCTGGGGTCCACCAGACTGGCTTCCTTTTTTTAGAGGAATGGGTCTTGGTTTTGTTCGGGATAGCACGGTCCATGCACTCATGCAAGTGCTTGTAGAGTGCTTCTGTGTAGGCTACAGCAGATTCAACCAAGTTGTCATTCTGCATGGGAGTAACAAAGTTTGCCACCTCTGTCTTAAGTAGCATAAAGTTTGCTTTGGAGAAGTTTTTCACTGTGGTTTCCTCGGGGGGGGGGGTATGTGGATACTGACGGTGATGAGTTTATAGTCTGATCTAATCAACAAGGAATTTACTTCAGGTATGGAGCACTTGTCCCCCATGTTGGTGATGACCAGGTCCAGTATATTGTTGCCCCTTGTGGGGGTGTTGATAAGCTGGTCCAGGGCATTTGAGTTAATATATTCCAGGAAGCACTGGGCAAAGGTATTTGTGCTTGAGTAGTTTTCCCAGTTGATGTTTGGGTAATTGAAGTCACCGAGTATTATGGTGTTTGGTTGGACTCTCATGTTTTCCAGTACCTCGAGGAACAAGGAGTGGGGGTCTTGGGGCAGGGAAGGTGGTCTGTAGCAAGCTACAATCTGGATTGCAGTTTTGCCCATTCTCAGTTGCACTTGGATGATCTCTGAGGCATCGTACTTTGCAACTAGTCTGGATGTGTGGTTATCCTTGATGAATATGGATACACCACCTCCCTTGGTGTTTTAGTCCAAGTTTTGTGGCTGAAATGTGTGGTACGAGTTGTAGCCTGAAATTTCTGGGGTACTCTCTTGAGCCTTAAACCAGGTCTCAGTCACTGCACAAATATCAATGTTCTCCATTTTGAGAAGAGCCTCAAGTGAGTGCATTTTGAGGTTTAAACTCCTGGCGTTGAGCAGCATTACCCTCAGTTTTTTGTCACTGAAACTTATTATGGTGGTGGATTTGTCTTTTGAGCCTTGCCTAAAAAAAGGCACTATGGGGGTGGCAAGAGCTTTGGCAGTATACTGAATCCCAGGGGTGACAGGTGCAAGCCATCTCTGGCGAAGCATCATGGCTTGTTGAGCATGTCGTCCCAGGCAGACAGATACTGGATCCCCTTTGAATTACACCTGAAGCTTAGCCAATTGTTGAAATTTGTCATTTTTTCCTAGTACTAAGGTATCATTCTTGGTGACGGTAAGATGCTACTCAGGGCTAGGGTCATACCTGCCTTGGATACATAATCAGAGAGCTCTTCCATGTCTCTTTTCATGTAGTTCAGGGAGGTACATTTCAGGTCATTCACACCAACATGGACTATGACAGAGTCATACTTGTACTTGTTATGGAGTGCCCTGAGTTTCTGCGTGATGTGGCGGATTCTGCCCCCAACAGGCAGCTGACAGTAACCTTCTCTTTGTCCAGCCTGGTGAGTGGGACATCAGTGTGTCTGACTACGGAGTCCCCTATTACAAGTGTGTTAGGTATGATGTTATGCCTTACGGGCTGTGGTTGTATGGCACACTGGTTTTGGAGGTTATGTGTCGGTTGTGGTGTGTTTGTGGGTGGAGGTTGCTTGCGTGTCTGCTTTGGAGGTCTCTGTTGTTTACGTAGATTTTTATTTAGAGCCTCCGAGTATGTCTTTGTGTATCTATGTGTAGGATTTGCAGTTGCAGGTGTGGTGGGTCTATGTGTAGTATTGCAGGTTTTTACCTTCTTCTCTTGATTGTCTATTCCAGTCGTGGATGGAGAGAGGTTTGTCTCAAGTTTGGCTGTGTAAGTGCATCTCTCGCAGATTTTGGTGTCATGTGGTAGGAGGAAAGGGTTGTCTGTGTACATGAAGCAGTTGTGACATTGCCTCAGGATGCCCAGATTCATCAGGTGGACAGGAGAATACACTGGGAACTGGCCTTTGGACATGCCTGAATGGGTTGAGGAACTTTTTCTAGTTTGTCTGAATGGGTTGAGGAACTTATTTTTGTTAAGCTGGTGGGGGAGAGTAGTTTGACTGTTCCCTACAACAAATGTGGGGGATTGATTACTGTAGTTTATTAGTTTTTCTGTCACTTTTTGAGCAAGTGTGGGTCTGAAAGCACTGATTTGAGTGCTAAAACTGAAAGAACTGGCTAGTACTAAGGGAAAAACTGAAGAGCAGACTATGCGCAAAACCGCGCAAATGCATTTTTTTGTACCAGAAAGATAAAAGAGATAGAAATTAGTCCAAAATGGCCAATAAAACTATACTTTCTGGGCTGACACCACTCCTCCAAGGACAGGTAGGCTGCTCAAAGCTCTCCACTCTCACTGGTGAACAGAGTAACTTCCTTCTATCCAAATAAGGTATGGGCAACACAGAAGCTTAAACACAGTCCAGGTACCAGCAAATATCTGAAAACTGGACTTTTCTAGCTTAGAAAGTCAGGAAATAGGAATTTCTTTTGTTTTTTTTCAAAAATACAACAGATATAACAGAAAAAACACTTTTAAAGTATAGAAACGGCGATCGCACTTGTGTGTGAAGCCAAATACAATTAAATAATGCAATATAAGACAAAAACTACTTTTTAAAGTGCAGGCAGTAAATAAGTACAAATGCAGTTGAAAACGAGCTTCTAGAGTAACAGTAAATGCCAGAAACCGAGCATTTAGGCAAAATTTACAATAAACAGCAAGAAAAAAGGTACTTAAACACTCCAAAGTCTCTCAATTCTCTCTCTGGTGTTGTAGAACTCTGCAGGACACCTGGGCAGGATCTTGCTGAGCTGATACAAGAGCAAAAACCGCCCAAATGCGGTTTTTATATCAGAAAGATAAAAGAGAGAGAAATTAGCCCAAAATGGCCAATAAAACTGCAATTTCTAGGCTGAAACCAATCCTCCAAGGACAAGTAGGCTGCTCAAAGCTCCCTACTCTCACTGGTGAAC